>NW_026895921.1:0-103570 GCF_033153095.1 Gastrolobium bilobum | reverse complement strand
ACAACACATGGATGACGATACGATGGCAGTATGCATCATGTTGGCATCCATGTCGCCTGCACTGCAAAAGCAGCATGACCATATGGATGATCCCTCTATTGTCTTACATCTCAAGGAGTTGTATGACGTTAAAGGCAGGCATGAGGGGTATGAGGCCTCTAGAGAACTGCTCTCTTGCAGGATGTCTGAGAACATATCTGTTAGCAGTCATGTTCTTAAGATAATCGGGCTGATTGAGAAGCTAGGAAATCTAGGCTTCTTGATGGATGCCGAACTGAGTAATGACTTAGTCCTGACCTCACTTCCACCTTCCTTCAGTCAATTCATAATGAATTATAACATGCATGGGATGCTTGTGAGCTTGCCTGAATTGTTAAGTATCTTAACAACTGCTGAAGTGTCTATCAAGAAGGATAGGACACAAGCTCTTCTGATTTGTGGGCGTAGCAAAGCCAAGGGTAAGGGTAAGGGTAAGGAGCCTGCTAAAGGTGACTCCCTTAAGCCCAAAGGAAAATCCAAGAAGAAGAAGGGCAACAAGAAGGGTAAGAAAGCATCCAAGGACAAAGGTGATGCTGAGTGCTTCCATTGTGGCAAGAAAGGCCATTGGAAGAGGAATTGTCCAGACTACCTGAAGAGTGTGAAGGACAAGAAGCATGGTGATGCTTCTGCCTCAGGTACTTTCATGATTGAGATAAATTATTCTTGTGCTAATCCGACATCATGGGTATTGGATACCGGTTGTGGTTCTCATATCTGCAATATGTTGCAGGTGCTTAGGAGCCTAAGGAGATTGGAGAGAAACGAGGTTGATCTTCGCGTTGGCAATGGAGCAAGGGTTGCTGCTCATTCTGTTGGAGATGCCGACCTTATTTTGCCTACGGACCTTTTATTGCATTTGAATAATTGTCTTTATGTTCCGAACATTTCTAGAAACATTATTTCTATTTCTTGTTTAGAACAAGATGGTTTTACTTTTAGTATTAAGAATGGTACATTTTCTATCATTTTGAATGATATTGTTTATGGTACTGCTTCATTAATAAATGGACTGTATGTTCTGGAAATGGGAACTGAAGTGCTCAATGTAGATGTGAAACGACCTAGGATAGATAATCAATCTTATCTTTGGCATTGTAGACTAGGGCACATAAATGAAACAAAATTGTCTAGGATGCATGCAGATGGATACCTAGATTCCATGGATTTGGAATCCTATGGACAATGTGAATCTTGTCTAGCTGGGAAAATGACTTGTCACAAGCCCAAGGGGCTTGAGAGTCATAGGGCTAGTGAGTTATTAGAACTCATTCACACTGATGTTTGTGGGCCAATGTCTATAGAGGCTAGAGGAGGATACTCTTATTTCATTACCTTTACTGATGACAAATCAAGATTTGGGTACGTGTACCTAATGAGATATAAATCCGAAGCCTTTGAAAAGTTCAAGGAGTTTAGGAATAAAGTAGAGAAACAGCGTGGCAAGATGATTAAGACATTACGATCAGATCGTGGTAGTGAATATCTGAGCCATGAGTTTCAGGATTATCTGAGAGAAAATGGAATTCTCTCGCAGTTTACTGCACCTTACACACCACACCAAAATGGTGTCTCCGAAAGGAGAAACAGGACCTTGTTAGACATGGTCAGGTCTATGATGAGTGAGACTCAACTTCCAAAATCGTTTTGGGGATATTCCCTAGACTCAGCGGCATACCTTCTAAATAGGGTACCGTCTAAATCTGTTCAGACCACACCATATGAGATATGGAATGGTAAGAGACCCAACCTGAGTTACCTCAGGGTATGGGGATCGCCAGCTTATGTCAAAGCGTTGGCATCAGACACGCTTAGTGCTAAGAGTACGAAATGTCTATTTGTGGGGTATCCCAAAGGTACTAAGGGATACTACTTTTACTCCTTGGATGAACACAAAGTGTTTGTGTCAAAGAATGCTGAGTTCCTTGAGAAGGATTTGATCTCTCAAGGAGCCAGTGGGAGTAAGATTGATCTTGAAGAAGTTCAAGAACCACATGAACAGATTGAGGAACCCAAGTCTGCTCCGCAGGCGACGTTCTCCAATGGAGAAGTAAACACACAACTCCGTAGGTCAACGAGGGGCATCCATCCACCTGAGAGGTATGGGTTTGTGATTGAGAATCAACAAACCGTCGAGGATGATGAACCAAGTAACTACGAAGAGGCAGTCAAGGATGTTGACTCTTCTAGATGGCTTGAAGCCATGGAATCTGAAATGGATTCGATGTATCAAAACAAGGTATGGACCTTGGTTCCTAAACTACAAGGAATAGTTCCTATTGGTAACAAATGGGTCTTTAAAAGAAAGACTGATGCAGATGGCAACGTTCAGACCTACAAAGCTAGGTTGGTTGCGAAAGGGTATCGTCAAAGACAAGGAGTTGACTATGATGAGACTTTCTCACCTGTTGCCATGATCAAATCTATTAGGATCATGCTTGCAATAGGGGCATATCACGACTATGAAATTTGGCAAATGGATGTCAAGACCGCCTTCTTGAATGGGTTCTTGAAGGAGTATGTGTACATGACACAACCTGAAGGCTTTGAAATCAAAGATCTGGAGCATATGGTATGCAAACTTCAAAGGTCGATATATGGGCTAAAGCAAGCATCAAGGAGTTGGAATATTCGTTTTGATGAAGTCGTTAAGAGTAACGGTTTTATCAAGAACGAGGATGAACCTTGTGTTTACAAGGTTAGTGGGAGTAATGTCGTCTTCCTAGTACTTTATGTAGATGACATATTGTTAATAGGAAATGACATCCCCACATTACAAACAACAAAAGAGTGGCTTTCAAAAAGCTTCACCATGAAGGATTTGGGAGAGGCGGCCTTTATACTTGGTATAAAAATCTATAGAGATAGATCAAACAGGCTGTTGGGTTTATCTCAATCCACGTATATTGACAAGATGCTAAAGAGGTTTAGCATGGAAGGGTCGAAAAGGGGTTTTCTTCCCGTCAGTCATGGGGTACATCTTTCAAAGGCCATGTGTCTTAAGTCACAGGCTGAGAAGGATCGCATGAGTGGAATTCCATATGCTTCGGCTATTGGATCCATCATGTATGCCATGATATGTACGAGACCAGATGTCTCATATGCTTTAAGCATTACGAGCAGATACCAGTCGGACCCTGGAGAGGGTCACTGGACGGCAGTCAAGACGATCCTTAAGTACTTAAGAAGAACTAAGGATGTGTTTCTGGTCTATGGTGGGGTTGATGAGCTAACAGTGAAAGGGTTCACTGATGTCATCTTTCAGAGTGACAAAGATGACTGCAAGTCACAGTTAGAGTTCGTATTCACCTTAAATGGTGGGGTAGTATCTTGGAAGAGTTCCAAGCAGGAGACAACAGCAGATTCAACGACAGAAGCTGAATACATAGCTGCTTCAGAAGCGGCTAAGGAGGCCGTGTAGATCAAGAAGTTCATATCTGAACTTAGGGTGGTTCCAAGCGTGGATGAGCCCATACAGTTGCTGTGCGACAACACTGGAGCCATTGTGCAGTCAAAGGAACCTAGGTCTCATCAAAGATCTAAGCACGTGCTCCGCAGATATCACCTGATTAGAGAAATCAATGATAGGATGGATGTAAAGATGGATTATGTTCCCACAGATGATAACCTGGCCGATTCTCTGACAAAGGTTGTTTCTCAGAGAAAACATGATAGTCATTACGAGGCTTTGGGTATACGACTTAGGTCTGATTGGCTCTAGGCCAAGTGGGAGCTTGTTAGTATATGGATGTCCCAGAGATAATCTTTTGATTAGATTAGAACATATGTAGACCTTTTATATTGTCGCAAATAAAAGCACTATTTATCCTGTTTCATATTTTGTCTCAATATTACTATTAATATTTATATGAGTAACTGGATAAACCCCTTGGAATAAAATAGGTATCTCTTGAGTATCTGTGATGAGATCACGATCATGAGGATTCAAGGATACTACATGTTTATTCCTAATTTTATGTTCCTAGTCTAAAGACATTGAGAATGGGGATCAGTGATCTCAGGTAAGACTAGCACGACTTATCTACTTGTATTTGGATGCAAGGTAAAGACCTCATGAGCTACAGATATGGAGATGTCTTAGCTAAAGTCGTGGGTGGACCTATAAGGGTATAGCTTGCACTGAACAGACCCACAAAGAGACTCTATGAGGAACTCTCACAGAGAATATCATTAGAGTAGTCTCTTTATATTTGGATATGTCTTTCCTAAGACCAGAAGTTATTACCTAGACTGTGTTCTAGAAGGCATGCTTTGATTGTGCGCCTCGTCTGCCTGAAACATGGAGACTTATAGGTATACTGTTGGGCTTGTCCTGAAAGAACACAGGGCTAGGGTGATAAGCTGAAGGAATTCGTCAAATCTCTGTGAGAGATTAGGTTATCTGTTAACCGGAGAAATCGAGATGACATTTACAGGGACTCGAGAATCTATGCATAGTAAAAGAGATCATGAGATGATCTGCCTTTAGAGTCTGTAAATTGAAGATTCCCTATTTCGAATAAAGCTTACCCTAAACCGCAGGGGTTGATACGCTTCCTTACCCTAGGTTTTATGGGAACGTAACCGAGACGAAAGGAAATATATACGGCAACCAAATATATGTAATAGGATGATCAAGTCATTAATCTAACTAGTTCTGGGGCAACAAAGCATTGCTAGTGCTCTGTGTTGTCATTAGATGGGTTGTGGGCTTATTGGGCCCAAGCCCATTTATGTCAGTGGCTATGTTGGACCTAATGGGTCACACACTAACACCTAATTGTCTAGATGCTCTAGCATTAAAGGTATTGGGCCTAACAATTGTTATTAGCCCAAGAAGTAGTTTGGAACTCCACATATAGGGTGGAGGGCGCATGGATCAAAGTAATGAGCTTGGATAGTCCAAGACATTACTAATTAATTTAATTAGTTAAATTAATTATCAAATGTTTAAATTTTGAATTTTGAATTTGAAATTTGAAATTTGAAATTTGAATTTTGAATTTGAATTTTGAAATTCGAATTTTGAATTTTGAATTTGAAATTTGAATTTTGATTTTGAATTTAGAATTTGAATTTGAATTTAAAATTTAAGTGTTTGAAAGTTTGAATTCAAATGTTTGAAATTCGAATTTGAATTGGCTATGAAAAGTTGTTTCATAACAAAAGGATAAGATGAGATCTTGTTGGAACATATCAGGAGGAGATCTTTTGGACATAATCCAAGGATAATGGGGTGCTGATTTTGGCTAGATTTGATCATCAAAATCAGCTCCAGAAGATACGGTCTGTTGGGAGAATATTTGAGTGAGTTGATTTAAGTTTGAAATGCAACTAACTCAAATGTATCTGGTCACCTTTTAGGCTATATGGGGCGCACCATATAGCTGATTATATGATGGTTCATGATCAGATTTCTGACTAGGTTTTGAACTTAGTCTCATGAGAATATTCTGGGATGTTGTTGGCAATTTTTGAAATGCAACAACTCCACTTATTCTCTCCCATAGGGCGCCACTTTGATCAGATTTTTGGGAGAAAAATTTGATTTGTTTTTGAAACTTAAAAGGCTCCTCTTGTGTGCTTAAGTAGCAGTTAGTTCCTCCTTAGGTTTTTGTGAAAAAGCCAAGCCTTTCTCTACTCATCTATGCGCCCCTTGTGAGGTTTTCTCTTAGAACACTTCACTCTTCTAAACACTTTTACCTAGCCTCCTGCATCACACACTGAGCGCATAGCAA
This sequence comes from Gastrolobium bilobum, assembly GCF_033153095.1. NCBI lineage: Eukaryota > Viridiplantae > Streptophyta > Magnoliopsida > Fabales > Fabaceae > Gastrolobium > Gastrolobium bilobum. Next base: position 97,796 of record NW_026895921.1, on the reverse strand, counting down.
GCCTTATTGTGGTGATCAATCGGCGGCCTTACTGGAAGGAGTTCCTGTATCTAGACGCGGGTGGTGTGGATCAACGTTAGAGGGTCTGAACCCTTCAGACCTACCTTGATCATCTTGAGTTTTCACGAACAAGGTATGACATACGTCTTAAAGTATGTATCTTGATATGCATGTGTGTTCCGCTTGCGAAAAATTTTGTTTTTCCCTCACGCATGTTTCGGCCTTCAAGGCCAATTTCTACTTTCAGCTTAGAATCACATGCAAGGCTCACTTAGGTAACTTACATTATTTTCAACTCATCCAAGCCATATTTATGATTATTATAAGTTACTAAGGATTCCCATAAGCCCATTTAGCTTAAATATCACCTTTACACTTTTTCCATTACTGTACATGCTTCTATTTTCTAGTTACTGAGCGCGACTCACTTGTTATAAAATTCTCATCTTTTAGTATGTTAATCTAGACTCAATTAAATTTCCAAAAAGGTATCACATGCCTCATTTGGAGTTTTCTAGCTCCGGTTATCACCATTTGAAGTTGGACAAGCAAAGCTGTTTGCCAACTCCGAAGAGGACCCTAAACATCCTTTACCATTTCTTCAATTCTGGAAAATATAATAAACCAATTGTTCTCAAATTTTTGGGTAGAAAACTAGACACCTTTATTTTTAATTCGAAATATTATGAGCCTAATTTGAGTAATCACAGAGGGAGAAACAATTCGTGGAAGTTGCAGCCATGTATAGTCCCTGCACAGGGCCTTCCTGTGTAGTCCTCACTCAAACGAATATACAGAACGGAATACATCTTCAATTGATACCATATTTTGACACCACATATCTAACATCTCAATCTTCAATTTGATATAAGGCACAGCCCTATATGACTTCTGTGGAGGGAGATATGCTCTCCCCAATTTCACCTAAAAACTGGTTATTGAATTATTATTGAAGAAATAAATAAAATAAATAATTATTATTGAATTTTTATAATATATAATTATTATATATATTCCATTAAATTATATATATAAAGTATATTTTTATTATTATATTATATTTATAAATATTTAAATTTGTATAATATATATATATATATATATATATATATATATATATATATATATATATATATATTCTTATTTTTTTAAATAATGAAAAATTTATTCAAGGAAAAAATTTGGCTCACGGATAAACCTTAATCCAACCTGCCAAATCATAAGGTTGTGAGGGTGAAGGCTTTACCACAACCTGCCAAATGTGTCCACTATGAGGAGGTCTTCGATGGTGAGGTTGATGTGTCCACTATGAGGAGGCAGGGAAATGATCCCTTATTGGACTTTTAATTGCATACCAACTCATATATATTGGGCATATTAAATTAAAATAAAACTAATTAGTAATCAATCTATAATAATAATAATAATAATAATAATAATAGGCTTAGTACTGAGAATGGCAAACTTGAATGGTCTACTCATTCCCGGCATTGACCCCGAATGTTTGCTCATCTGATGACCACCGTAGCTGGGAGAAATTATGAGGAATATTCCAGTGCATGAACCAAACAAGGTACCGAACTAGCTAGATTTGTTTCATTTTCAATTTGATTTTTTTGTAACTTCCCTATTGGGAGATGTATGTGTGCACTTATGAAGTCTTATAAAATTGAAGATATTCCATTATTTTGTTTCACTTATGGGGTATTCTGTTGTTTCAATACACGAAATAGGCACCATTTGAGCAATTTAAATTGTAGGTTGTGTGCTTTGTACTTTCCAAAGTCAACAAATATAACCAACCTAATTACATTTATATCTCATAATCTCATCATTCTTTTAATGTCATGTAAAGCCACAGGATTATAGAGTAGAACTATAAAACGCAGGATATCAGGACAATTGTTAACAATATGTATAGTCTTTGTGTTGACCTAATGAAGAATGGGTTACTAACTTTTAGGGGGCGTTTGGTTGAGGAGAAATTTTTTGAATACCAGGGAAATGTAATTGATAGGGAAATGGTTGGAAAGTGAGTTTGATAGGAAAATATAAAAAAAGTTGTTTGGTTGGAAAAAAAATTTACTCGACAAATTAGGTAAGATTTATAAAGTTTATGTTTGGTGTGAAATAAAATATAGATGGGGAAATAGAGTTAAATTACCAAAACAACCCTTGAATCTTATATATATAATATTTAAATTATAATTTTAATCACCAAAAGCAACCCAATTCATTTCTCATTCTTCGACAGAATTGAAAACGACAAGGTAAAACAAAATCAGTTTTTGTTTTTGTTTTTTTTGTTTTTTTTTTTTCAATGTTAAAGAGTAATTGGGTACTTAAATAGAAGAACAAAATCAATCAAAATGATGAAGAAGAAAATAAAAGAGAGACTCCACTTTCAACAATATATACTACCCTCCATGTGGGTTTTTAAAATAGTGTTTTTGATCAATTTTTACAAAAGAATCATAATGACTGGGGAAACCAATTTGCTAGTAAAATTTGTTGAAACCATGTACCAAACATGGTCAAATAGAAATACTGATAAAAGTTGCCCAGCTATATAAGAGGAAAACCCCTACCAAACACCCCCTTAGGCTTTTAATGCTTGCTTGTGTATATGATTGATTATTAAGAGGTAGGTTATAGTTACATCTTTTTTCTCACAATTTCCCATAATCACTTTGTTATAGTTTGATAAAAATTAAATCAATAACTTTTACTTGATATTATTTTGTAACTTTAAATTTGATTTTAATCAAACGATAATAACAATAATTTTAAAAGATTGCAAAGAAAAAAAAAATTGTAAGTATAAGTCCTCAATTGTTAAATATATAGTAAAGCAAGTATATTACCTTTTTGGTTCCTAAGAATAACAAAGAAGAAAAGTTTAAACAGATTATGAATTTAGATTAAATTAAATGAATAAAGATTGATCAATCCGAGATGATATAACTAGTAAATGACTTAATTAACTAGTTACCATTCACTAATTCTCTTTAGATTGAACAATTAATTTGATTTGACTTTCAAAGAACTCTTCTTAATTTCTTTTTTGATTTATTGGTGTGGATTATATTATACGATACTGCTAACTGACACATTTAATAAATACAATATTCTTTTTGTTTTTTTTTTCTTTTCTGGTTGCATAGAATCTATTTTGTAGCCTCCACCAGAACGAACTTCACTTTAATTAACAACATGAACTGTACTCTCGTATCAATCAAATTAATATCTTTGTTGTTTATAATGAATTTTATATCAATCTTTTTGGTTAGAAGAAAATTTATTCTAAGGTGAGAGAACTTTACAAGTCTGAAAATGACATTTGATCATAAATGATCTATCAATAAAATACCCCAAACACAAACCAAATCCCAAATGATTTTTCTTGTATTTATTTAACCTCTGAAATTTGAATGGTGGTTATAATAGAAGTTGTTTTATTTTGGTTGGCTTTCTGTTTTCATATATAAATTTTATCCCTACACTGCTTAAAATATTGAGGTTGTCCTTTCTTTTTTTTCTTTTTTTTCTAATAATGCAATTTGTTCATTTCCGCAAGCTTGAAATCTTGACATTATAAAAACCACTCAATCATTTAAGATAAAAACTACTCTTATGTTACATGTAATAACTTTTTCTCCTACACACTTTTCGATAACTGTGTCATCTTTCTTTTTTTTTTTTTCAGGTGGTGGAATCCACAAATTTGTCTCTATGACATGAAATAACTTATCTCTTTTAACATGAGATTAATAAAACCCATCATTTAACTTGCTTATTACGAGTCACAACATTTATCATATAGCTAATATTATAATTAAATTACTAATGCCATCGACAGTTTTGTATTTATAATTTTCTTTGGGCTGTTTGAGTCATTGTTGTCAAAAACTAATGTAAAAACGTAAAAACTTACGTTTTTACGTTTTTATTAGAGTGGTGTGTATTAAAACACAAGTAAAAACTGTTTTGGTAAAAACTGGTAAAAACGCCGTGTAAAAACGTAAAAATAGTAAAAACTTATATTTTTACCGTTTTGACCGTTTTTACTTAAAATGTTTTTTTTTTTAAAAAAAGATTTACAAAAAAAGAAATTAAAAAAAATCCAATTTTCGTTTCCCCAAATCATATGCATAATATCTTGATATCTTTTTGTTTAGATATATGTCTTTTATAATTATGTCTTATAAAGCTGTAATTCTATTATAAGTTATGCTATGAGAATCGTTTTGTATTTTTGGATCATTGTGTATATTGAAAGAAGTGAAATTATATCCTGATGAGTGATGATCCAAAATCTGCAGAGTGTATGAAACAGTTAGAACAGATTTGTTATCCATTATTGTTACTTGTTAGTTATCACTGTTTATAATTTTGATACTTCGTTATAATTTTTTTTTCCATTTTTAGCTAGATAAGTGGCTCAACACACATGTTCATTATGTGATATTTTTTACATGCATATATATAATTTTGTATCTTGATCTTAAGTAGTAGAAAGTAAAAACTTTACGTTTCGTGTCATTTTTACGTTTTACGTTTCTATTTGGGTTGCTATTTTTGCATTTATAATTTCGTACAAACACAAATGCCATCACATTTGAGTTTAATAAGAATTTAAAAGGTCACTGTAACTGCAGTGGTAGAATTATAACTGTAAAGATTGTAATGTAATAGGGTTATATTTATCTACTTTTATATAAGATAATTAAATTTCCTACACACACAAAAGCTAGGTGGGTCCCATTTCTTTTTTTTTCTCTCTCCTCTTATCTATGGGTCCCACTTGCAATCTTGTTTCTACAACATAATATAAGTATTTACCTACAACATAAGAAAATTATTTCCCAATGTAATATTACTCTTATACATCTCTTAAATTGTTATAACTGAAGAAGTAGCTTTTATGATATGATTAATGACAAAAAAAAATTATAAATAAAGAATTGTCCATAAATATGGAATTTCATTGTCAGAATTTGGAAAAAGAAAGAAAGATTGTATAAGACGGAACTCATCCACCAATGTGACAATTGACGTGCATAGTGATAAACGATTCGATAAAGATTTAATTTGTCTTGAAAGTTGAAACTCATTGTTAATAAATCTACATTTGCCGCAATTTCTGACTAGAATCGGTGCTAGGTGGCTATTGTTGCTGTTTGTTAAACACACTTTTCCCACAGCGATTTGCACGACTTTAATCATGCTTTCAGAAGTTCAATGTGACAACTGACAAGTGATCAACAAAAATACTTTGGACTTTTGACCCATTTAGGAAAATATTTTTGATACTCGGAACTCGGTATATTTTTTTATTAAATACGGTAAAAAAAAATAAGATTTTTACATTATTATTGTCTTTATGATGATTTAATCAATTTCTTATATTTTTATTTTTGGTAAAGGAATAGGCGTTCTTGTTGTACCGAAAATGAACTCTCAATTAGCGAGAGAGAAAAAAATATTAACTTGTTAATTTATAATTTAAATATTTTATCAAAATTATATAGTGAAATACGCAAAGGGTGTATACATTTATGTCGCGCGAATGATGTAGTCACATATCACTTTTATACGTGACTTAAATGTACATACCCCGTGCATATGTTACGGTGCAAGACATGGGCTTTTTGACCCTTTTACCTCTCATTAAATAATTAATAACCAATTTGTCCCTCTCCCAGAACTATCCACCATCATGTCCCCATTTAGTCGATTAAGTTGCACTTTTAATCGACTAAATGGGCAAAACTCAGAAATCAAGAAACGCGAATTTTAGGCGACTAAAAACTCACCTTAATCGACTACATTGTTTGCACTTTTAGTCGACTGAGCACATTATTTAGTCGACTAAATATCGCGGAAAACCCTATATCCAGACCTCTCTTGGTCTCATTTTCATTATATTCGAAATCAAAACTCCTCTCTTGGTCTCTTTCTCTTGTTTGTCAGCTGTGAACCTTCAAATCACCCTTCCATTTCATCCCACCACCTCTAAGGCATAGTAATTGTGAAATCATTGTCATTTTCCTTTATTTCTCAATTGTTTCCCCCAAATCCGAACCCAAAACCCTAAAATCTGATTCCTACCCCCAAAATTCGTGTGAAAGATGAGCTCAAGTCCAAACATGTATGTTACCATGATTTACTATGATGGAAAGCATTATGAAGGCCCCAACGGTGTTCAATTTGAAGGAAAAACGAAAATGTTGAAAATCAAACGGGGCACTACGTACAATGAGCTGAAGGGGAGGATTCACCAAAAACTGGGGCTACACGGCAGCCATGGCGTTCAACGGATGATCGCCAGGGTAGAGTCTACAGTTGGTAAGGATGCTATATTCTACATTGGTAATGATATATGTGACGATGAAGATGTGGACTGTGTCATAGATGCATTTGTGGACCGAAAATTTCAAAACTTTTTTGAGATATATGTTGAAATAGACTGTGGTCAATCTTCATCTGCACCTGTGCATGGAAGAAGTCAAAGTCAAGAAGACAGAGTGGTCGATTTATCTGCACCTGCACCTGTCTTAAGTCAGATACCACTGAGGGAAATAGACGAGGATGAGGATGAGCATGACGAGGATATGGACAGTGAAGACGATGGTGAACCCGAGAGTGTTATTCCGCTGGGTGACACCTCAGATACGGACGTAGAGGGGAATTTTGACGCTGATACTAGTTTAGGAAACTTGAGTTCCCAAGTTATGCCACCGCTCCGTGTTGACCCTGTTAGCAGTGGTAAGATTGTAAATTAAAGTTTTAATTTTGCATATATATATATTTGTGTTTTCTTTCGTACTGACGGATAAGTTTAAATTTGGACGTAGGTTATGAGATTGAGCCATTTTGGAACGACAGCCCACACTATTCGTTCATTAATTGGGCTCACCCTAATGATGAGACGGAGATATTGTATGGCGACGATGACATCCACGGTGGCTGGCATTTAGGGGATCCATTATATTTGTACCAGGAGTTTCGAACTAAATCTGAAATGCAACATGCAGTCAAATTATATTGTATGAAGTCTCATCGTACTGCTGTGGTGGCAAAAAGTGATGACCATAGATTTGTGATGAAGTGTCGACACCATAATGATGGTTGTCCCTGGTACCTGCGGGCTATGTTGCCCAAGAATGGAAATAGTTGGGTTGTTAGTAAGTCGGGTAAAAAACACACCTGCCTAAACCAAGGCCTTACTTGGGACCATAGACAGCTGGATTCTGATGTAATCTGTGCAGCCATTATAAGTATGTATTACAGAATTTTTGTTTATGGTTTAATTTTTCGGTATATTTATTGACTGTGTTGACTTCGAATTTTGTATAGGTATGTTAAAAGAAGATCCATCCACGATACCAGTTCTTATTCAAGAGAGGGTACAAAGTTTGTATGGATACAACATATCTTATAGGAAGGCTAAAATGAAGGCCATTGTGAAGTTGTTTGGGGACTGGGAAAAATCATATGCCATCTTACCTGGTTGGCTGACCTACATGACACAGATAAATCCTGGTTCTGTGTTCAAGATTGATACGGATCAGTGTTGTGACGAACGACGTGTCTACACCGATAAGGCTGTCTTTCGCAGGGTATTTTGGACTTTTCACCAGTGCATTGAGGCTTTCAAATATTGTAAACCCATAATCCAAATTGATGGCACGCACTTGTACGAGAAATACAAAGGTACCCTCTTGATTGCTACGTCACAGGATGGTGATGGATTCATTCTGCCTATTGCGTTTGCCATTGTTCCACCGGGTGAGAGATTGGATGATTGGTTGTGGTTTCTTAGCCAGATGCGTTTCCATGTCACACGTAGGCATGGTATATGTCTAATATCCGATCGTCACCCCAGCATCATCAGGGCTGTTAAGGATCATGCCGGTTGGCAGCCTCCATTTGCGTATCACGTGTTTTGTCTTCGTCACATTGGAAGCAACTTCAACACTAAGTTTAGGGACGTGGAACTGAAGAAAACGCTGATGAAACTAGGTAACCTATTTACATGAATGTGTACATGTTGTATGTAATGTTGTTTATGTATAACTCATTGCAATTTGGGTTCATTTTTTGCAGGTTACATGTGTTCGAAGATTCACTTTGATTTAAGATTTCAAGAATTTGTCGACAATAACCCACAAGTAGCCTCATGGATAGATCAGATTCCCAAAGAGAAATGGTGATGGTCTTATGATGAGGAGGGCCGAAGGTTTGGTCATATGACGACTAACCTATCTGAGTGTATCAATAAGGTCCTACGGGGTGCACGTAATTTGCCAGTAACGGCATTGGTCAAGATGACGTAAAGTAGACTTGTAGAGTATTTTGTCAAGAGGCGTGAAAAGATCCAAAAAGTAAAGGACAAAGGCTGAAGAATTGCAAAAAAGGTTGAGGACTTCTTACAAAAGAATGATCAGTTAACTGTCAGTCTCCGTGTCCGTGTTTTTGATAGAGACTTGCAGTTGTTTGAAGTTGAGGATGCCTACAATCAATCTACGCATGATGCCGGCGACATTATGAGGGTTGACTTGCTAAATCGTAAATGTCAATGTGGACGGTTCACAGCTAGACGATTTCCTTGCAGTCATGTGCTAGCGGTGTGCAAGGTTGAAAAATTGAACCACTATGACTATGTCGATCCTGTGTTCTCAATTACACAAATTGAGAAGGTCTATGCTGCACATTGGTTTCCAATGGGTAATGAGTTGTTGATCCCAGAAATAAATGGTCCAACTATTATCCCAAATGCATCTTTGGTTCGTGCACAAGGTAGACCGAAGTCTTCAAGGATACAGAATGAAATGGATTGGGTTGAGTCCCAACCCACAAGCAGTCAAACTAGATGTAGCACCTGCAAGCAAATTGGTCACAATAAACATACATGTCCTATGAGGATTAATCCTAGCTGAGTCAATGTTGTGCATGTATGTAAGGTCTTTTGTAAGAGTTCATGTAATTCTGTTATGAATTTTGATGTTACTTTGTGTTACTGTATAACTCGTTATGTAATTTGACATTTCATTTCTAAGTCCATTATCTAACATTGGTCCATATTGATAGATTGAAACTCATAACTAATACTAATATTACCAAAAAATGAAATCACCAAGTTTCGGGGAGCGTAAACAAACGGTTTCAAGCAATACGTACCCAATCGCATACGAATCCTGTACAATACAATTTTGTACCTGAAAGTGTGTTCCCCAAGTCATTATATTCGTGTACAATGATATTCGATCGGTTCTGTGCCAAAAAAATGCGTGCAAAACAGAATGGGGTGTCAAAACCAGTTATTTAGTCGAGCAACCTGTGCTGGTTTAGTCGACTACACAGTTTAGTCGACTAAACCAGTAAAAGGTTGCTCGACTAAATAACTGGTTTTGACACCCCATTCTGTTTTGCACGCATTTTTTTGGCACGGAACCGATCGAATATCAATGTACACGCATATAATGACTTGGGGAACACACTTTCAGGTACAAAATTGTATTGTACAGGTTATAAACCATGAATGTACATGTATTGCATAAATCTTGGATTAGGGTACCCGAAACTTGTGTTCTTCATTTAACTCTGTTATGAGCACCTGTTCTGAATTTCATTGGATATTTTAGACCCGTTGGACTGTGATTAGACACAAATTGAAAACAAGAATGTAAAATAACCATGTTCCTTCATTTGGTAAACAAGAAAACATCAATAATTACGTAAACGGTTCACAACATGATGGGAACATTAAATAGTTCAGCTCATAACCATAATATTACATAAACTACAAATGTCAAATAGGAAGACCGAAGTCAATTACATAACAACATACACTACAAACGTAAAATAAAAACATAAACCCTAAATCTAATCCTCCTCCTCCTCGGACGCTGTCTCCTCGTTATCCTCATCTGACACATCAGCCCCCTGCCCTGCAACATCCTCAATCTGTTGTCCTCGTCCAAGCTCTAGACGAGCAAGCCTATCTTCAACACCCTTGAATCGTCCCTGTATATGTCTAAATCTTTCATTTCCTTTCTGCACGTGACTCTTCCTCCATTTTTTGTGTTTCAGCGCCATTTTTCCTATTTTCTTCAGCGTGGCGTTTATGCCCTTCATGACATCACGCAATGAAAACCCACCCTCAGGCTCAGTTATCTCCTGCTGGTCACCCTCATCATCATCGTCATAATCATCCTCCACCTCGGGCTCAACCATGTCTACAACTGGAGCAACATCAGGAACCTCAACATCAGCCGGACCTGTGAACTGCCACACTCCTGTTTGGGGGTTCTTTGTCATCTTGCACTGCTCCAGTAGACGTTTTCCAAACTTATGATTATACCCTGTGGTCTTCTTCAAGGTCACATTACCCATGGGAACATCAAAATGCTCCAATATCCTCTGAACAAGACAAGCAAATGGAAGTGCACCCTTGTGTTTGGCCTTATACATCATCCAACAGATGTAGTGCATCCAGTTCACCGAAGTACCATGTCGGATAGCCCACATGATGGGAATGTCGTGCTCCAACACCCTGGAATGATTGAACGCTCGCGGAAACAGAATGTGGATGATGACATAGTGTAGTATGTGGGACTCCACAGTAAGCAACCCCACCGTATAGGCAATGTGTTGCCCACAGACTCTTCTCTGCTCCTGCACGGCATCACCTCGTGTATATCCTGGAAGTATGGTCCCGCTATCTGCGTCATATTCCACAGTCTGCGCAGAATCAAAGTCATACCCCAGTAACTCCAACCATACCGGAGCCGTCATGATGATCTCCACCCCGCAGACCCTAGACCTCAGCTCACCATGTACGTAGCTGAGGTTATGGTAGAAGGCCCGTACATGCAGCTCAGAATATGAACACGACAGTTCAGCCAAGGTCCTAAGATGTGATTCCTCCAACCACCTCACAATGTTAAAACCTTCTTGTTCAAAAAAGGCTGTATCAAGTGATTTGGCCCCACAAATCGGTCGGTTAACAAAGTCACAGACAAAAGATTCATGAACCACGGGGTCATTCTCGAACAAGTATCCGAATGGAAGGTCGACAGCAGCGTGCTCTTCCTCTTGTGGCCTTGACGAAGACGGACGGTCTTGTCGTAGCTTCTGTCGTCTCTCATTTCCAGTGCTAGACGATCTTCTACGTCCAGCCATGGGAACAACTGTACCTACAATGCAAGTGGAAACAAATATCAATGAACAATAACAATATCAAAGAATTTAAAATTCAATATAAAAAACAAAACCTAATCCTAAAATAAAACAGAAAACAAAAACCCTAACCCTAACCCTAAGACAGAAACCCTAACCCTAACCCTAACCCTAACCCTAGCACATCACAAAAAACCATTCCTAGCCCTAACACTACAACCCAAACAAAACAGCAACATAAACCCTAAGCCTAACCCTAACCCTAACATAACCCTAACCCTAAGCCTAAGCCACCACATCAACCCTAACCCTCACCCTCACAACAAACTTAGCACCCTACCCCTAACCTAAATGCACAAAACCGCAAACAGAAATCAAATGAATGGAGAAAACAAAAAAAAAAACCTAAACTTAAAACCAAATGCAAGTTAGAATACGTTACCTAAATGTCGATTTCGCAAGTGTGAACGAAGGATGCTTCAATCGCACCTTCAAGGGTTGAGATTCAGACTTGGTTGGAGAGAGGGGACGGAATGGAGCGATTTAGTCGATTAGGGTTTGAAAATAACCCCCTTTGCGAAATGGGGGTTTTTTTAAAAACCTAATCTGCGATATTTAGTCGACTAAATAATGTGCTTAGTCGACTAAAAGTGCAAACAATGTAGTCGATTAAGGTGAGTTTTTAGTCGACTAAAATTCGCGTTTCTTGATTTCTGAGTTTTGCCCATTTAGTCGATTAAAAGTGCAACTTAATCGACTAAATGGGGGCAGGATGGTGGATAGTTCTGGGGGAGGGGCAAATTGGTTATTAATTATTTAATGAGGGGCAAAAGGGTCAAAAAGCCGCAAGACATGTGGCAAACACACATTTCCTTATGCACAAGTTATGCAATTATCTTATGCAGGACTTGAATACTAAACATCATGTCTCCAGTGGCGTAGCCACGTTGAAATCAGCAAGTGCCTTGGCACTAGCTGGTTTCTAAAATCAAAAGTTTTTTTTGATCTTCAGTGACCGTAAATGATTTCCTTCTTTCATAATTGCTGGTTTTGGCACTAACTTCCTCTATGGTTGGCTGATTTTTGGCACTAGCTTCTCAATTTTTCTGGCTTCGCCATTGCGTGTCTCATGTATTATTTTGACAAAATGTTTAAATTTTAAATCAATACCATACAATATTTCCTTTCTCATATTATTATGCTGAAAAGGCCAAAATACTTCTTGACTCTTGGAAGCAATACCATCAATATTCCACACCAGCACTAGGTGGCATCACATCTTTCTCAACCATCAATTGAATTCATTTGCAGGTTCCCAAATGCACACTCATTAGGATTTTGTATTGAAATTTTTAAAATCTATCTGACACTAATGTCTCCTACACAGGGGAATGTGGGTTCTGAATTTATTCTTTCTGCGCAGTTTATGAAATGCCCCACAAGCTTTTATGCTCATTTTAAGATCCTTCGATCTCATTATCCCTTTAGCAAAATCACTTGTCAAAAAGCTCATTGAGAGCAATGAACATTAACAATTTGGCACTTGGCTTAACCAACTCTCTAGTTTTGAAGTTTTATGACGTGGTCATGTCTACCAAAGGGTACAATAAGTACGCTATATATTCTCTCTCTCTCTGACCATTATTGGTAAATGGTGATTTACTTTGGGTTTTAAACCACTAGGAGAATGAGAATATTCATAAGTGAAAACGTAATACCAATAATTAATAGTTCAAAAGAGTAAGAAACTTATTTTCTCTAATTAAAGATCTCGAGTTTGAGTCTAAGAATAGAAAAAAATTGTACTAAGGATCTAATAGAACTGGAGCCTGCTTAATGGATGAATGGGTGGACAAATTAAAAAAAAAAAGTTTAACATAAGATAGAGTGATAAATATAACATAGTATATAGCTGATTATATGAAGCACTTTTTAATGATGTCACTTAGAAAGCTTGGTTTATAATTTTATAAATCACAAATACTGATGTCCTTTTCCAAGTTCAATATAAAATTTGAATGGCAAGAATAGTTTTTCTGTGTAGTAATAACCACAAACTTACTTGATTCATCAAGTTCCCAATTTCTCAAGTGAATCCACAGGTGGAATTTCAGGACACTTTGGCATAATGGGGAAGGCATCTATGTACTGAAAGATAAAACGAGGGTTGCCTGCAACGACAAAACTGGCCAGCCTTTTGGGGTCCATGGAATCCCATCAAACTCAATATTTTTAAAAGGGTCATATGGATTGGTACAAAATAAGAGAAAATTTTAGCACCAAAAAATAGAATTTGTCAACGGGGTTTCTCACATTTTGGTTATTTCCTTTGTAGAAATATTTCAGGTTCAAGTAGACTCTTTCTATTGTCTCAACAAGGGTGGTGAGTGGTGACCACCATTTTATAATGACATCCCTTCCATGCTTTTCTAGATTTCAACTCTAAAGTGCTTTCCGACCAATCATTTATCTCCCCCTTCTAAGGACATTCTGCTTTTATTTAAATGTCTGAATGAACTGGCAGCATCTTTGCTTCAATCTTAAGCTCCTTTTTAAGGCCTACTTTTTCATGTTTCACATTTGTTAACTCTCAAGGGATATCTTGATTTCCCAAGGTAAAGTTTCCAAAATGGGAAGACAACCTTGTTGTGATAAGGTTGGTTTGAAGAGAGGTCCATGGACTATTGAGGAAGATCACAAGCTCATGAACTTCATCCTCAACAATGGTATCCATTGTTGGAGAATGGTTCCAAAACTTGCAGGTAAAATTTCTTGAAGTTGTGTTCACATGCTCTAGAGTTGATTACTTTGCATTAAAGGGGTATCTGTATCTGACTTGGTGGATTTTGCATGCATGTTAAGGTCTTCTAAGATGTGGAAAGAGCTGCAGACTAAGATGGATTAATTATCTGAGGCCAGACCTCAAGAGAGGTGGTTTTACTGAAATGGAAGAGGATCAAATTATACAACTGCATTCAAGACTTGGTAACAGGTTGAAAAATGTTTTTATGATTTTTGGATAGTATATTAGTATGTATGTGAAGAAGCCTGGTATATGATCTTAAATTTAGTTCTAAAACAATATCACTGGATTGCATAATTTATGTTCTCTAACACAATGAAGCACATTTTCAGATGGTCTAAGATTGCTTCACATTTTCCTGGGAGGACCGACAATGAAATCAAGAACCATTGGAACACAAGAATCAAAAAGAGGCTGAAGCTCCTTGGTGTGGACCCTGTGACCCACATGCCAACTGAACAAAAGGATCACATTGATGAGGACAATAATAATACCAAACTACAACCAAATGTTTCCCAAGGTTCTGAAGACAATGTGGAGATTAAATCCTTGGAAAGTGATGGCACCAAAGAAATGACAAAAGCAGAAGGGAAAGGAGAGGAAAACATGGTGACTTGGGATGACACTGCTGAACTTTTAAACAATTTTGAAATGCTATGCTCACAATTGGATATGGGATCATGGGTGAGCCAAGAAACCAACACTAGTACTAATTCTTTATGTAGTTCCTCTGTCTCTGTGGATGATTCTAGCAACCTTTCAATGGGTGAATCCACTTACCTTCAGGAAAACTCCTTAAAGCAATGGGTTGATAGTATGGATTCCATTCTCTCATGGGATGGTTTCAACCCTCTTGACCAAGATATTTTCTTCATGGAAAATAGGGAATAAGCATGACTACCTCTTACAAGCTGCCCCTACCTTTACAATCTCTCAAGCAATAAAATGTTATTAAAAGATTAATATAGAGTATAGTGCCACTTTTATCCCTGCATTTTCTTGTTTTTGGTTGCATTGATGCTTAATGTGATGATGATTCCATATTGAATTGCGAATTGGTTTTTTGTAATCGCATGTTCCTTAATATATTGCTTGGATTGAGCTCCTCGACAACATCCCTATGTCCCACCACATCTGGGGCTCAACACTGCAGAGTTGATAAGATCATCACTTTTTCTTGTCCCCTCGTGACTGTTGGGGTTTTTAGCAAAGTAGTCAAACTCATCATCATGAACTGTTGCTATTTTTTTTTTTTGAAGGTAATATATTTTGTTTTTCTTTTGAGATTTCTCTCCTAGTTCTTCTATTATTCCATTAATCCGGTCCGCAGAACCATAAAAGGTGATAAATCTATCACAACCAAGTTTTTTAACACAAATGAATAGTCAAAACTTGATTTCGAGAACACTTCTTAAGCCGAAACAATCTCTAATCAATGGATTCACATGTTTAGTGATTTTAAGTAATATTCGAAACATGGGACAAGTTATAGTTATTTTATTTTATTTTTATTTCTTACTATCTATCAAATTTTAACTGTTGATTTTCGTGAATTTAATAGTTATAATTTATTAGGTCACACTAATTAATTAATTATTAATTTTCGATAAATTATAACTGTTAAATTGATGAAAATCAATAGTTAAAATTTAATAACAAGAGATACTAAAAAAAAAATAGTAAACATAACTTCTCCCTTCAAACATAACAATTGTACTATAGTTATTTTATTTCAAAATTAAATTGCAACTTAAAATAAGGACAAATTTTTTTTGAAATTCTCAAAGATGAAATTATATATATATATATATATATATATATATATATATATATATATATATATATATATATATATATCGTAATGATTGTCTATGAGGAGAAAGTGGCCATATTAATATATTATATACACTTAAAGCTCCTTAAATAATCAAACATGCCGGGACAAATTGATGACTATTGCAACTTTAAGATGTACATTAGGTAGCTTGCTTTAGAAATAATTTTTTATTGACATATGAATTCAGATGATTGGCAATGAGTCGTGCCAAGCACTGAAAATTATTGATGTGGAACCACTATTTCCTTTACATGCATGAATCTGTGAGCAATTAAGGGAAGCAACGAGGAACATGAGATCCACGACGGAATTATGTTTAACATTGGCGTATCTGCTTATATGCATATATAGTACATTAGCACTGGTCCCACAGTCAACGGTTAAACACACTGATCGAAGCCCTCGTTTCATAAATTGAAGAGAATTAGCTATTTTTGGACACAAAGGTAAAAGGGTTCTTCCACATCAACCTTTTAGGTGGTGTTTGTGTTAGGAGTAATGTTGCGTAAAATCGGCAAGTCCACCGATCGTACCAAGTAATAAAGGGTAAGTAGAGTATCGTCTCCACGAGAATTGAAGTATCAAAATTATTGTCTCCACATCAAACTTTTAGGGTCCGTTGTTTAATCGACAGTACAGGGGAGATTAGAGTACAAGAATTGAATAAAAGTAGAAAATGATAATATGAGACATAAACTTATGTCGTACCCATAAATTCAATATATCTAAATTTTGAATTGAGATTTGATGTCGAACTCGTTTATTGTGATGGATTGCCTCTTACTTTATTTGGTGCTAGATCTCTTCATACCATGGATTTCCTGACTTACCCAGCAAACCCCAACAAACGATGTTTTTAAAAAATATGAATAAAATATAGTGTTCACAAGAATGAAAATATTTAAAAAAAAACTTGCTCCATATTTTTTTTAAAATAATTTTTTAAATGTTGATTGTTCTTTCCTTATGTTTCCGTAAATGGTCATAATTCACGATGAGAATTAGTTAGAGCTTCTTTTGTTTGTTATGAAATAGTTAGTATGTTGGTTTCAAAATGGTTAAGAAACATAGATACAGGGTGCCCATATACAGTGACTATAAATAGAGTTTGTTTATAAGAAAATAGGAATGAATAGATAAATTCTTTTGAGCTAATTTTCTTTTCTTGTGGGTTCTCCCCATTTCTGAGAATTACGAACAGATTTCCTATCAGGTTGTGGCGGAAGCTATTATAAAGAATTATTTCAATTCAAAATCTTAATGTTTTGGGTAATGATTTTTTTTAATAGTTTATATTATTCTCTAATACAATTCTTCACGGCAAGAGTCATTTTAATGGGTTTTTTTAGTAGGTCCAATTTTTGTTGTTGTTTTACTTTATGCTTATTTAATCCACAAATGAAGGTGGTGAGAATCGAATTCGTGATCTTATGATCAGTGAAGCTACGATACTATACAAAAAAATCATTTCAACCCAAGTATTGGGCGATGGTCTTTTAATTGTTTATATAATTCTCTGACACCTGACGGGCCACAGCTTCAAAGACAACAACGACAACTCCAAATGAGAGTAAAGAATTCATGAAGAATAAGAAAACAAAACAATTATGGGTAATTAAACGTTACGTTGTTGTTTTCCTATTCTGAAAATGATTATGCAGAACAAGTTTTCAAAACAATCAAATAAAAAACAGATAACCAAACAAGTTTTACTTTGTATTTTAGTTGTTGAAAACAGAAAACTTTTTCAACAACAAAAATCAACCATGCTTGTCTGAATTTCTTGAAATAGTACATATATTTTGTATTTTATTTTCAGTGTTTCTTTCTCTGTCTCACCATTGAAACATGCCATAAACATCACAAAAATTCAGGTACTCAAGGGATTGTTACAATATTTTAGCTCAATTGCAACCAAAACACCCAGAACCCTCTGACAAAGTGGGTGAGCTTTTGGCATGCATATTATCACCTTATACAAGCTTTGGCATATATGTGGCTTTCAAAAATAAAAGAAGTGTGGCAAGTAGGGCTCAGAAGGGAACAAACATATCCATCTATGAGAAAGGATGGATCAGTGAGATGTATGGATACTCTTTTGGTGCTGCAGAAGTGAGTTTACTCTCTTTAAATGGTTATCTATTTGAACCTTATGACATATTTATTATTCTTACTGTGACCCTAATCATCTAGCACTTCATTTGCAATGCCGTAGACTATTTAACTTTCTCTCACTTATTTCCTTTTTCCCTTCTTCTTTTCAATCTTTGCCTTTGGATTTTCTTATGTTGTTCATAGGTTGGGCTTCTGCACAAGATCAATGATAACTTGATGATCTACCCAGGTTATTCTCCCCAATTGAGCCCATTCTTCTTCACTTTGGGCTGCAAATTAGTGTAGGGAATTGGTCACTTTTAGTAAGGCTAACCATAAGGATTGAATTGTTTGTAGTTGTGACCAGCTCTTTCCCAAATCTCCTTATCCCAAGGAGTTATCTAAACTAGTGTATTGAAAGGGGAATGGATCCCCTCATATGAGAGACAATCTCAGCCGTTCAAATACAAATTAATAAGTTATTGGAAAATGCATTAAGATATAGGTTAAAAGGATCATCTTTTATTTATTTTTGGACGATTGAGATCGTCTCACGTAAACTTATGTCGTATGAAATGATCAATTAAATATTGCTTCCATAATTATATTATTGTTATTATTAGGCAAAATCATTTCTCATATTGCAAGGGGTTGTGATTGTAAAAGTTATTTTTTTTAAAGCTGTCGGCTAATGTGGTGGGGAGAATTTTTTTTTTAATATTACAACTATGTACTACTTCTAGTACATAGTTGTAATTGGTTGTATGAGAGGAAAATTTTTGCAGCAACATAAGAAGTTGGAGACCCTTATTATTATTATTATTATTATTATTATTTCAACCCCACATCTTACTTACTAATTTGCTTCTCTCTTTTTTTTGAGTAAACTCATGGTATCCCCATCCCGTACGATAAGACTAATTTCTTCGTGGCTTAGAGTGTAATGATTTTCTCCACTGACCCCAAAGTGCTTCTCGTAGGAATTGAAACCATGACTTCATAAGTCACGGGGGCCCGACCCTTGAGCTACAGTCCGCTTACCAACTGAGCTACACCTTGGGGTTACTAATTTGCTTTCACATATTCGTTTTAGTAATTTTAAACATAATTTTTTATTTTAATATAGAAATATTTTTTAATTAAAAGTTCTTTTCATTTTTAGGTTTAATATCTCTCATGTTGTAGAAGATAGTTTTATCACATATACACACATAAAAGCGTGTGGGACAGATTCTTTTTTCTTTCTTTTCTCTTCAAATGACCTCACATGGGCTCCACATAATTTTATATATATATATATATATATATATATATATATATATAAATACAAAATAACTTTAATTTTTTTTTAAAAAGAAAATTCCTAAAAATAATGCATTATTTTATTTTATTTTTAAAAAAAAAAACTCATCCAAGTATCCTAAATAAGCCTATCCCCTATAACTTATAAGCCTATTCAAAGGAACTACTCTTGGTTACCCTTCTACATCAAATTGTTATAAGATATTAATTTTGATATGCAACCCACTCCGTTCATTGCTTTAAAATTTGGACCCAACTATCACACTCCATGAATCATTTTGCCTTTGATTTTCATACCCTTTACAAATTTTAATATTTTTTATTGCTCGCCATCAAAGAGAATCAATTTTCTTTTTGTTAAAACTCTGAATAAGTACACTATGTTTACTCTCTAGAGGCAAATTCTTTTAGAGAAATAGAATGATGCGTTCATAAACCGATCTAAACCGATTCAAACCGCGGTAATTGAACCGAAAAACCGATAACCGAATAAACCGAAAACCGAAAAATTGAGAACTGAATAAAAACCGCAAATTTTAATTGGATTGGATCGGTTTTCGGATGGGTTGATGAAAACCGATCCAATCCAAACCGATCCAATATATTAATTCCCCTCTACCTACTTGGGTCTTTCCTCCTATCATAGCCCAAAATTTTTTAAACCCAAGACCTATTAACCCATCAACTAAACCCAAGAAAAAACCTAGTCACATCTCATCAACAAAAAATTATTTGTGTAAAGCTTCATATCTCATTGCAAAAAAAAAACTATATTATCATTTACTTTTCTGTTTAATTTTTTTTTTTACAAAGCCTATTATACAAAAAATGTTATTTGCACAATAACCATAAAGCAAATTTTAAGATTTTCAAAAAATCGAAAACCGATCCAATCCAAACCGAAAAAAATTAGATTGGATCGAATCGGATTTGAAAAAAAATCCAAACCGAATAGATGGTGACATGATCAAACCGAAGAGATTGGATCGGATGATTTTTGTTTCCAAAACCGATCCAATCCAGACCGCGAACACCCCTAATGATGCATAATAAATTAATGTTTTTAATGTTATTTTAATATATGAATTTAAAGATAATTATGTTATGTGAGATTTTAATATCTTTTCTTATTTTTAAGAATTTTATATAATTAGGAGACCTGCGATACAACTCAGCTTTCAAACGGCCGAACTACAAATCCTAAATCTACGTATATGTATTGGGGAATATTATTCGAATTGAATTGAAACGGCCATCATATTCGCGGTTTGAATTGAATTTATTTTCGAAGGAAACATTATTCGATTCATTTTCTTCGGTTTGATCATGTAATTATCCATTCGATTTGGATTTTTTTTTTTCAAATCTAATCCAATCCAATCCAAAAAAATTTCAGTTTGGATTGAATATGTTTTTCGATTATTGTGCAAGTAACATCTTTTGTATATATTGGCTCTTTGTAATTTTTTTTTTTAAAACAGAAAAACATCATAAACGATAATATAGTTTTTTGTTTGCAATGAGATATGAAGGTCTATATAGATGAAATTTTATTGATGAGATGTGACTAAATTTTTTCTTGAGTTTAGTTGATGGGTTAATGAGTTTTGTGTTTTGAAATGTTTGGGCTATAGTTGGGGAAAAGTTCAAGTAGGTAGAGAAAAATTAATATATTGGATCAATTTAGATTGGATCGATTTGGATTGGATCGGTTTGGATCAATCAATCCGAAAATTTGTAATTTTTTTCGATTTTCAATTTATTCGGCTATCAATTTTTTCGATTCGGTCACCGTAGTTTGAATCGGTACCCTACCATCAACTCCATCATCAATCGTTAATCAATCCTAAGAAGACCTATCTCATTTAAATCAAATTAATAATTACAATAAATTTTTTAATTAATAATTACAATAAATTTTTTAAGTAATAATTATTATTAAAAATTTATTTATCTAAAAATATTTTAAGTAATAATTATTCTTTAAGCGTCTTAAATTCTTGATACGTTACATAATTATTGATATTTTGTTTTTCTTTGAAAATAAATACTCTTGATTATTGTTAAAACTAGCCAATACATAGACAAGAAGATTTACTCTATTTTTTTAAGCGCCCAGACCATTTGAAAAAGATTAAAAGGGAGAATCCGTTTATTTATAGGGCTAAAATAATATATTTTGGCCTTATGTGGGCTTTTTCAAATATTTTATAATTAATTATAGTTGTGATTTTGTTCATCAAATCAGTAACAGTTTATCTATCATTAATTATGTATGAATCTTAGGACTACAAATATTAATTTTTTATTTTATTTTATATTTTTAAACTTTGGCTTGTTATCCATTCATTTACCTTTATTATATCAGGGCCTCCTCCAAACATGATTACTGGAAGTATGGAACTAGAAAAGATTGCACTACACTGCTCCTTTTTAATCTCTTAAAAGACTTTTAAGTTGTTTACTTTTTCCACATCACATGGGCTTTCACAGCTTTTTTATTTGAAAATTCAAATTTGAATGGGTGGACAAATGAATGAAACCAACCCCATAAATGAAAATGATACTAGCAGCAAAGTGAATCATAACATAAATATTAAAGTTTGGATCTCTTGAGATTTGGATGTTGCAGAGAAACATGGGAGACTCATCTGGTTGTCTCATGCAACCTTTCTGTTATGCCACTGGCATTTCTAACAAGGTCAGTTCATTTAGCAGCCACTTCTGTTTCCAAGATTTTGTACTATTGGATTCTTGGATTCTGTGAAATGGTATTTTCCTTGTTTTACCTCATAAAATTCTTCATTTTTCATGTTTTTAATGAACAACAGGATAAAAGAGAGAGAAATAATAACAATTGAGTTGTTCATTTTTGTTTTCACTTGTTTAATTTCTATCAAGGTGTGTGTGCATATTTGGGGTTGTAAATTTGCATATTACTGCTTGTTACTATTTTTGATGAGTTGGGTTTCCATAACACAGTACCTTAAAACTTTCTTTTCTTGTTTGTTTTTTGGGGGGATTGCAATTAGTTATGATTAGACCTTTCCATTCTCTATGATTCTATGGATGTTCACCTTGAAAAACCTGTGGAACTTTTGAATTTCAGAGCAACCCAATTCATGCACTTGGAGGATCAATCTCATTTGGGAGGTTCATATCCGAAGAGTCACTGGCATGGGAGAAATGGTCTCCTTTCTCTCCCAACCACTATGTTGAAGAGGCAGAGAGGATTTCTCAACCTGGTTCAGTTGCACAGAAGAAAGCTTTCTTTGAAGCTCACTTCAAGAAACTTGCTGCTCAAAAAGCTGCTGCTTTGCATGAACAAGCAAACAGTGCCACACAGACAGATCAAGAACACGAGGCATTAGTAGTTGATAACACCCATAATTCACAACTGAAAAGTCCAAAATCTGAACTTTCTGTCAGTGAAGAAAATGCAAAGGTTTTACCTCAAAGTAACAAGGTGGTAGGAGCTCAACTGGAGATAGAACACCAAGCTTTTGTAGGGAGTTCAATGTTGGTTAAAATGCAAAACCAGCTTGAAGATGTTGATAACCATAAGGAGCTAAGTGAAAAGGCTAGTGCAACACCTTCAATGGACACAATGAAGGTAAATTCTATTAATTTTTGTTGCCAGAATTTTTTTTTCCTGTTTTGATTCTTCTAGTAGATGGAACTTACACAAAAGTAGTTTTTGCAGCAAGGTTCCAACTTTGATAAGGAAGTTTTGCGATCAATGGGCAGGAAGAAAAAAAAAGTTTCTTTATCCAAGTTGTTAAAGGGTATTAGAACTTCTAAGTTCATCTCTACACTAGTCAAATCCACTGCTCCTTTTGTTTCAAAAAGAGATAATATTGCTACCCCAGTGAGCAATGAGTCTCCATTAAGCTCTGCTGATAAAAAGAGATCAACTGCTAAGTCGTTCCATATGTCACTTGATTTCACACTCATTAGAGAAGTTAGAAGATTAACAGCAACAGTCATGAGAAAATTTGAATGTACAAGAGGTGGAGCTGGTTCTTCCATGGCTTCAAAGGTATTCCAGCCTCCTTGCTATACCTATTCAATTATATACCCTCTAACAAAACCCTCAACTTTCATTTTGTTATGATCTTCCAAGTTGTAATTGCTGTCGAGGATGCTAAAGTGAGTCATTTTTCTATTGCAGGCTTCAAAGAATGAGTTGCAAAAGCATTCTTCTTTTACCCCATTAACAGAAAAGAAAAGGTACCTGATTTTGAGAAGTTGTTAATCACATGACAAAAATGTTTTGTTCCAACTATTTTGTAGCTAATCACATCCTGCTGTAAATTTTGAAAATCATAGGAGCAAAAGACCTACTTATTTGTCATATGACCCTGCTTTTAAACATCAGATTAACACGTATTAAGAATTTTTAAGTCAAGAATAACTGATCAATTTGTCTTGAGGCATTCATTTTTTGATAATAGAAATGAATTGAAACATGTTAGCGGTAAGGCTGAAAGGCTATGAAGAGCACAAATCACAGGCGTATGATTATATATACAGTTTTATGTGTATATATATGACTGTTATGTATTAGCTCCAAAAACATTCGATGCTTTAAGTGGATTGTGTTACAAGCACCTTTACCATCATTTGCATCTACACCTTGAAGAGGCTTCATTTTTGTGGTTATTGTTTCTAGACTAATATTTGCAATGCTTTAAATGCATGCAGAAATAAAATGACACCCTCGAATATATCCTCCATGTTTATCTTGAGGACAGAAGAAAGGGCTGCAAGTAGAAAGAAGGCAAAACTACATTCATTACTTTTCTCTTCTGATTCAGTTGATTATGACATTAACCTTAATATACTTATTAAATTACTTGACTTTCTTTGTCTATTGATCTTCATCAATTCAGAAACTTGAGAAAAAGCTCAATGCTAGTGAAGCTCACAAAGTGCAACTGCATACAAAACTCAAGGTGGGTTGATATGTAACATCAACAACACCAAGAGTAAATTGTCAATGTGATCTTTATCTTACATGGTTCCTTCAGCTTAATCAGTAGCATTCAATCCTCTTACGTGCAGGAGAAAGCAGAGGTAAAGATGAGAAAACTACGTCAAAGCTTTTGTTGCATAGCCATGCCACTACCTGATTTTCACAAGGAAAGAGAAGCATCAAAGAGAGAGACAAGGAAGGTATATTTTCCCATATGTTTACAAATAATGAAGATGGTGAGTCTTGAAGCAGCGATAAGGTTGCTCTTTGTGATCAGAAAATTACGAGATTGAGTCTAAGAAACAACCCATTTGTAAAATTATAAGAATAAAACTATTTACAATTGACCCTCATCTCTATCCTTGCAAATTGAGGGACCTTGTGCACCGGGATTTATCATTTATTTTGCTAATAATGATCCAAGCTATTTATTTGAGAACAAGTTGTTACCAATTCTCCTCAACAGCCAAAAGCTGATATAAGTTCAATTGCTGATTTATTGCAGGATCCGCTGACACCCCATGAATCACCCAAAGAAGGAAGAAGTGTAGTAGTGAGCAAAAGCTCTTTACCTCCTAAGAGACATTTCCAGGGAAAGAATGGTGGCACCTTGTCTATGCTTCTCACTTCAAATTCCACTGTGATTACTCCTTTTGAAAATACATCTCCAAATATTCAGCTTGGAAACCAGAATGATAGAAATTACAAATAATTTTAGGCAGAAAGTACAGTATGGATTTTGTGCTTCTTCTTGCAGCTAAAGATCATATTTAAAATGTAAATTTACCTTCTTGAAAATGAATCCTTTGGTGTGTGTATTTTGGGTACGTAGCAACATGGGATGCCCCCTTTACTCATTTTTTTTTTTTTTAAAAAAATAGTACGAATTTAATTGATGTATCAAATTTTAGTGCTATTCATAAGCTATATGTACTTAGAGTGGTACATAAATATTTTCCATGGAGGGTGAAGTATGTTTATATAGGGGTGTACATAGTAGTAATGGTAGAGACCAAGACACTAGTGGAGATTCTCATGTATGTGCTCAAAGGGGGAGTGTGTGTATGACAGCATATGAGAGGAGTGGGAAAGAAGAAGATCCCCTCTCCATGTGTGAGAGGGGTATTTAGAGAGGAGAGTTCTCTCTTCATGGGGGCTTGAGCTGGTCAGCCCATGAGCTGTCTCATCAAACTGCCCACTGTCGGGGCAGCAGTGCAGGGATGGGAACTGTCTCAGTGGTGAGCCTCTATGACTTGCCATGGGTGTCATCTAGAAGGTTCTAGATGTGGGCTTTAAACGATTGGACTCATCTGGTGGGCCTTAGTAAATAGCATCCGGAACACTATGTAAATGAGATTTTGTGGAATGGTAATTAAAAAGGAATCATCCATAATTTTACATCAAACTAATCATCAGCTCAATCATAGCGCTTGAGCTGATAAAGATAAATAGAGTTATGGCCTGATTAAAAGCTATAACTTTTAATCTTGTGGTAAGCTTTTAATCCGAAAGTTCGTGTAAATGTCAACAATTTGCATATTTCATTATTTTTGACGCTCAAACTATTCAAATGCAAACTTATATCCTTCACTCCTTTCAAGCAATTGTTACATAAATAACAATATCATCAATCATGAACAAGGTTCAACCCAACACCAATCATTATCTTCGTCTTTTTCTTCTTCAACATGATCAATTCCCAACGGTAACCCCATTTCAGAAATACATATGCCATCATTTAAAGTGCATGAATAATCCATATGATAATCGTCTTGGTCACCACTTTCATCTTCCACCTCATCTTCAATGTGGACATTAGAAAGAATGTCCAACGTCATGGTTACGGACAACCCGGAAAAATTCGAATCGGGTCGATCCATGACCCGGCTGTGTTTGTGCTTTTGGTTGCCTTTGGTCTTGTTCTTGGACTTGCATGTTGGGTTGAGGTGGCATATGGTGCAGTGTGGCGTGCCACACTTGGCTGTGAACTTGGAGTGGTTGGTGGGCTTGGAGGGTACCTTGGTGAAAAGCCCAGCAGTGGGAGGGGAATCGAACCGGGTGACGAATCGGGTATTCGGTTTAAGTGTTGATGGTAGGATCCGATAAGATCGCACCATACCATGTTGGCGACCCTCTCTCTTCATTCTTGTTCAATTGGAGTAGTGGGCTAAAAAAATATTAAAAATAAAGAGAGAAGAAATTGATGAGATAAAAGGGATATATAGGGTATGTTTATATAGTGCTAATTTTGTGGTTGGTGTGTATACACGGAATGCACCTTGGGAAGCAAGGTACTTGTAGTTTTAATGCGTGTAGACCAAGAATTTATAACGAAAGAGAATAAGTCATTGGATTAAATAAGTGTAGAGAAAGAGCTACATAGCCAATTGTATTAAATAAATAAACAATTCCTACTTTTAAAAATAATAATTTTATGCATAAAAAAAATAATCATTTTTGCACACATTAGTAGTTTCTAGATTTGTTTCTAATCTTCAGAAGAAGTAAGCGCTTGAAAGGATATATCATAATTTTGACAGACTAAGACAGGTTATAATGAAAATGTATAATATAATTATGTGCGGTGATGGCTTATTAAAGGAAAAAATAAAAATCAAGAATCAAGAATCACTAATGTAAACAAACAAAGTCAAGGACACGCGCGGAGGATTTAGCACAAGGGTTCTTGAACCATTGTTGACACAATATAATTTATATTTTTTGTTATGATAATTTTGTGACTTTTATCTAGATATTACTTTGATAATTTAAGAATTTTATGATAATTAATAAGTTAAATATCAGTTGATAATTTATGTAAAGGCCTGATTAGACAAGTTACATAATTCAAATGCCAAGCCTGTTACACAATTTAAGTGCCTAAATTGTTACAAATCCTAAACTATAAAGACTTATTCTACTTGTTATCAAAAAAAAAAAAAAAAGACTTATTCTACTGTTACACAATTCAAATTCAAATACAAAAATTATTATCAATATTACCATCACAACCATAATCAATATTACAATCGTAATCATCATTAATGCTACAATTGTGATATTAATGCTTCAATCGTAATAATAATTATGTAATTTATAGATTTTGAATTTTTTATTTTTGTACTTTAGGAATCTCTTCTTACTTTTAGATATTTTTCGAATGTTATTTATTTTATAAAACCATTATTTGCTTGGAATTTTATATATAATTAGAATTTGGCTATCATTCTCGATCAAGTGTTTTTGTTTCAAGAAGTTTTGATGATTGATTAAATCATATTATAAATTTTTATCATGATGAACGTTAGAGAACTAAGGCCTCATAATATGCAAATTATGGGTGATGTTGGAAAAATTTTAAGGTATTACCGTCGCACTGACTCAGTGCAACGAGCCAATCAACGCCGAAAAGAGAATGGAGGTGTTATACGAAAAAGACAGGAAAAAAAAAATTAATCCTAATGTAATTTTTTTAATGGAGGTCGCACATGCAACCGTTGCATGGAAAATGGACCTGTGACGTTGAGGGTTTGGGAGCAACGATTGGATATGCTTTAAACAATTGTGTTAGACCATTGGATTCTCATGAAGGGCGAATTAAAATAGAGTCTATTATTTTTTCATGTTATAAGAGATAATTTTATTTTTCATACATATATAAAAATACATAGGACCCATATTTTCCTTTTCTCTTTCTTCTTTTCACATGGACCCTACACACTTTTATGTGTGTATAACAGATAAAATTATCTCATATAATATGAGAAATATTAAACGCATTAAAATGAAATAAATTTTTCTACCTACTTTTTTCTTGCATACCTTACCTACTTATATTTAATACTATTGGATCAAAACCTCAAGAAGATAGAGAAGGTGTGAGATTCTGATCCAATTGTATTGAAGATGAGTATGTAACGCCTGTCAACTTTTGCAAGGATCAACGACTGTCTCTACACACTAACACGAGACTTTTCAGCGTGTTTTGTCCTCACTCGCACACTTTTCAGGAAAACTTCACAGGAGGTCACCCATCCCAGAATTGCCCCAAGTCAAGCACGCTTAACTATGGAGTTCTTCCATTCTGGGCTACCGAAAAGTAGATGCATCTTGTTAGTATAGATAGTACCAATTAATTCTTATAAGTTATTCTCAATTGTACCGTCTCATACCAGCACAGTCTCTGAAATCCGTCTCTTTCGGGTGTTGATTCGATTCATTCATGTACCCCCGTCGCTGGAAGCCTGCTAGGAGCCGCTTCTTGTCCATGTCCTTTCGCATCGGCGATCACTCCCCGCCCTCGTCAGCGCCCGGGATGTTACAGAGTAGGTAAGATAAGCAAGAAAAAAAAAAGGTAGATAGAATATCTTATCCCTTAAAATATAAAAACTTTTTGCAATTACAAATAAAAAAGACCTTTTTGCAAATAATCATTTTTCAAATTTTTAATTTTTTGAATCTTCAATTTCATAGATGATAAAAATGCAAATATGAAATTATATGATCCAAAAACAGCAACAGAACAGTGACAAAATATTTGCTAATAATGTGCTCATAACATCACGGACTTACCTTTGTTCAACTTATCAAACGGGAAAAACCATCTTTGTTAGTTTCCTTTACTTTCCACCGGGGTATATAAAGTTATTTTGGATACCAATTTACCATCATTTCCCTTAGAGGGAATTTATAGTATTTTCTAAATTTCTTGAAGAATTTTTTTTTCTTCATAATAAGCATTAATTTTGAAATTTACTCATGCTTTTCGGATTATATTGGTATTTTTATAATAACTACAACACATTTGTGATTTGTCACAGTTTAGACAGTAGACAAATGATACTTCATTAGTTTTGTACATTTTCTCAGTAGTTACTTATATTGAACCTAAAATAACTATAACTTCTTGCTGCAATAAAGGAAGCCAACACCACTAATAGCATTCAGAAGTCATAAGAGCCTTATCTAATGAGATTCAACATCTGCAAGGAAACATTAATATTAGACAAACCACACTTGTCAAAAATTGGAAACGCACGCCTTGTATTTTTCATTGCGGATAGTATTGGTAGCTAAGTAACATACACTTTGATTCTTTGACCAGGAGAAAGCATTCAAGTGGGACATCTACCCTATGAGCATATCATCTTTGGTATTATATGAGTACGTACTCCCTTACTAAAAATTGGAAAAGGTTGGATTTAGATGGCAATAACCATAAAAGGGTGGGTAATAGGGAAAAGTGAATTATATTACTTTTTTTCAAATTTAGTAAAGGATGTATGAGTCTTCAATACTGCGAGAGTACCGAAGATATTTTAACGGAGGCAGTATATTTCGTTCAATGAGCACTAGCAGAGGAATATTGTAGGAAATTTCAAACAACATTATACTTTAGCTTAATTAGGTATACATTTCTGTTTTAATTTGATCTTTTGCCACAGCCACCAACTAAGGAATTCAGTAGCTTGACAATAATATTGAAGCTATAATCCTAAAAAAAAATTTCAAACAAATTACTGTAAAGAATGTGATGATGAGGCTATAATCCTAAAAATTTGTACAACAAAGTTTATTGAAGCTAAGCTAAATGGTGCTCCTGGTGCATGGTTTTGATACCTGTATCAATCTATGGGAAGTTTAATACACATTTTGAACCAAATCATGTCTTACACATTCTCTGGCGGTGATTGATCAGAAGGCCTGACAAGGTGCTGTGTGATTTGATCTTCATGCTCTGTAGAGTTCACCAACTTGGAGGACTTTTTAGAAGGATACAGAACATAATGTTGAATAATGAAAATTATGTCAAAGAATATAGATACCTGCAGTTGTGTATTCCACCAAAAACAATGTCACAAAAAGTGGTGCTCGAGTGGTAAACTGTAAATCTTATATCAAAGGAGTTATTTTCTCAACCAAAAGAGAATATATAGTTCTAAGATTAGAATAATGATATGAAAATAAAACCAGAATCAGTATCAGAACAACAAGTGCATGCAAAATATATGGATTGGAAAAGGAACAAACTATTATAAGTTAAGAACAAAGTCAAATACTCCTCAAAGTTTTCCTTACCAGAGATAACAGCACTTTTCCAATATTCCCATAGAAGTTAACCCATGAATCTGGAAAGATTGGATTTAAATTATGTTAATGTGAAAATATAGAATCAAATATCAAGACCTATCAGTAGCAGAGATGAGTAGATGGCAAACCTTGATCTACTGATTGCACAACCATCTGTCCGTAATTCGCTACTCCTCCAGAAAAATCAAGCAGAATGTTGCCAATGCTAAAGCCGTCAGTACTTTTTCTTACGAAGTTCATGCTTGCCTACATTCATAACACAACTAATTAAATGGACAGCTAGAAGCTGTGAAAGTATGGTCTCTAGCCAAATAAAAAATAATGGTATATAAATAAGGGACTATAGTACTGAACATAAAGAACAAAATATACTGCAAGTAACAATCTACTTGAGATTTCAACAGTTTATTATTACAGAATATGTACTACATCAGTTATGTTGTCAACTGATATGTAATGAACTAGGATAGTATTATAATTCAGTTTTCCAAAAGAGTCTTTTTGGTGACATGAAGTTTATGTCTCAAGACCCAATTGTATACCACTAGTCCACCTGCACAATGTCAATGATAGAAAAATGGTGCTTCAACCAATGCTGCTTTAGTAATACTTCAAACTACTAGAGGATCCCATTACTAGAGAGAAAGAATCAAGTTCCACCTTTACTCATTCCATCTGACTCCTTTTATATTTTTATATTTAATAATTTGTTTTCTCTCACACAAGAATACAGGTGTTAAGTTGAAGTACTATCGACTGCAGGGATTTCAGAAAAGAACATGCAATTAGTTTCATCGGCATTCAGGAGCACAACCAAAAAATTAGGTTCTGCCAAGAATTTTTAATTAAAAAAAGAAAAAGTACTATTTCAATAATCATATATAGAGATAAAAAAACATAATTAAATTTGAAAGAAATCCTAACCTGGGGAATATACTTTACAGTAGTCATAAGTACTTGAATCGAGCTGCAACATGATCAATTTAAACAAAAAGTTAGAAGAAAACTAATCACATCCAAAGATTAAGGCAATCTGATCTTTTCTGATTATACAGAACATAAAGTGTAGCACAGCAAGGGTGGGTCTGAGGTGGTTCAAAACACAGAATAACATCCAAAGCTTTGCACTAAGATAATACAATAAGAAAGGAGTCCATAGTGGTAACTGGTGGGAATGCCAAAACAAAACAGTATGCAATTGTCCACAAGACAGTTAGGTCACAGAATAGAACATAATAAAAGCCCCTGAGATGTTAGGTATTATTGATGTTTCTGCAGGTGGCATATATAAACCACTCCCCATCAAACCTCAGCCAATGAGAGTAAGGGTGAGGGAAATCCTTGTACATAGCCTTACCCTTGCATATTTATAAAAAGACTGTTTTTTGGATTCAAACCCGTGACCTTTTTGTAGGTGGCATGGCATATATGAGATCAACAATTCTGTAGGACTCTCAAATAAGAACTGAAATACTTTCAGTCAAATCATCAATTTCACATGCATGTTATAACTAAGTGCTGACTAACTATATACAGAGCAAACAGACTATATTTTCCGAGACTAGCAGCGCTACATCTCTTAAATTATTGAAAAATGAGAAATCATTTATCCTGTTGCGCAAATAGCATGCCAGTTACAGATGAATTAGGATGATCTCAATAAAGCACTGAGAAAATTACAACATGAGAGCTACATAAATTGGTAACAAACTGGTTAAGATTCAACAATATGAAATCTCCAGTTGAAAAATAAATTACATCTGATACAAAACTACAAGTACATCCATGCAAATATTCTATGGAGTTAAGTTGAACATCAGAGAACATGAAACAGATGCCATTAACTAACAAGAAGAGACAACATACTTGAAGATGGAAAGAAGCCAAAGCCAGGAATGATTAGACAAAGCAATAAAGAAACAAACTGCAGCAGTTAGCCAAGCAACAGAGACAATTGCAATAGCAGTTTTCGACACTTTCTGGCTTCCACGCTACAATGAATTAATTACCAAATTCAGCGAAATCGAGAATTCAGTTCACAGAACAAATAAGAACAATATTCTGAATTAGAGAAAATAATTCTTACTTCATAGATTGCAATCTGGAATAATGTAATTGCTGTCAGCAGAACAGCATGGATTGAGAAAGCAACATCATTTGCTGCCACAGGTATCATCTGAAATAAATAAAAATAAAACTTCAATATTGTTAATTAAATCCTCAGCATAATAGACCTCATCAGTTTTATACTTACCCTTCCTGCAACAAGCAGGAAACTAGTCTTAAATTGATTATATTCTAAGACTATTGTCCCAGCCAAGACCTTAAGTAAGCAATTATGTTTATATTTTTTTTAATACATAAGAACAGAAATTAGTCTAGGAAGTTAGAAGTGTGACTAGGCGAGAGTAGAGTGAAGACAATCCTTATACGTAACATTACCTTTGCATATTTAAAAATCTTTCGGTCACAAAAGAACAGTTTTACCGCTACTCGAGGTTTGGCTCTTAAAATATTACCCACATTTAGATTGCAAAAATTGTAATTCCATGACCATGCAGCAATCAAATATATGCAAAAATTTAGTTTTCCCTATAGCATGATGACATAGCATAACATAACATAACATAACATAAACAGTTTAGCATCATAACATAAAGTCTAAAGAAACGGTTTTGGTGTGGTATTTCATTGAAGTTAGTTTGAGAAAGAACCTGCCCATAACCGTATTTCTCAAAGTATTGCTTCTGAATAGCAGAGCTGAAGTAGAGAGAAGCATTGTATATGAGATAGGAACTGTGCTTGGTCAAATTCAACAGCACGAAATCAAAGTTGAGTCCCACCACGCTAAATTCAAAAGATTAAAATAAATAAATAAATAGAATATTGAGGGTGAAACGCAACAGAATCGAATACAGGGTGTGATGAGAGAGTAAAAAATAACCTCTTCCTTCGAAAATTCAAGATGACTTGAGGGTAGAAGCTGATGGACCATGAAAGGAAAGCGAACCAACCCAGAAATTCATAAGTGACTTGGAGTGGAACTGAATTCCAAGATGCCATTTTTTTTTCTCTTCTCTTCTCTCCCACCACAACAATCACAAACTGCGTTGGTGCGTGGAATATGACCTTTTCTTAAAAGGCACTCTTATGCTGACGTAAACAACTACCTCCAAAAATTCTCAAAATCTACGAACTCTATAAAGTATTTTTGATTTCTTAAAGTAAAAAAATAAATTAAAATTTAATTTTTATTTTATTTTAACTATAATATAAAAATCAATTATCAAAAATTCTATTCTTTCCTCTCTTTTTTCATTCAAATTTCTAACTGAAGAGATGATCACTTTAAATCTCTTCCATTTTATTATCTATTTTATCCCAGGTGAGAGATATATAAAATTATTAATGTAATTTCACCTATTAACTTAAACTTTTGAGTTAAATTAATTTTTTATATAGTACCAGATAATGTAGCCTCCTTATAATGAGTTTGATAATACTTGGATTAACCAGATAATTGATGAATCAATGAATATATATATATATATATATATATATATATATATATATATATATATAGAGAGAGAGAGAGAGAGCTAGGATCCTTTGATACCAGTGTCAAATTTTAATTTTGACACCTTATCTAAAAGCCATTAGATCGCAAATGATCAACGAATCTGATTTGTAAGCATGTGACACCATTGATCTTTTGTGATCAATTGGCTTTCAGATGAGATGTCAAAAATGAAATTTGACACTGATGTCAAATGATCCTACCTCATATATATATATAGGGATAGGATATTGTGACAACCAAATAATTTTACTACCACATCTTAACCGTTGATTTCCGACAATCAACGGTTATCATTTTTCAAATCAAACTCATTAATTAATTATTAATTCACAATAAATGATAACCGTTGATTGACAAAAATCAACGGTTAAGATGTGGTAGTAACATTGGTAGTAACATTATTTGGTTGTCACAATATCCTATCATATATATATATATATATATATATATATATATATATATATATATATATATATGGGGCAGGATATTCTTACACCGGTGTAAGAGTTAGAAGTCTTATAGTTAATCTTGACCATTGATCCACTTGTATCCAGTGATTCACATTACTAATAAATTAGAGCCCTTACATATAAGTGGGATCAACGGATAAGATTGAGAGTGTAACTTACACTGGTGTAAAATGATCCTGACCCTATATATATATAACAAAGTAATTGTTTAAATTAATCTATTTTAAAAATGATTATATTTTTCTTAAAAATATAAATAATTGATTATTAAATATGTTTTAAAAATAATTTTTTGAAAGAAAAATACTAATAATATATTTTGTGGATTTTTTAAAATTATTTATTAGATTTATATATATATATATATATATATATATATATATATATATATTTTTTTTTTTTCGGTAAGAGATTTTTATATAATTTTATTAATACAAATAAATGTCAATGAGTGCGTTGGTGTCAAATGGGACATACACTATTTTGTGTTTGTGCAATACACGTTCCAATAAAATGAATTCGTGGTGTTTGCTCATTTCAATGAATGTTTTCCACAAAACACGTCATCCCATGTAACACTGTTACTACTAATCTGGACGCTATTGCCGTCAGATTCAAACCGTAATCTGTTCGGTTGTCGGCTAGGCTATTGGGTTTCGGATTTCGGATTTGGGACTTTCACTGTCACCTCTTTAATAAAAATTTACTTGATAATCACGTTTGAAAAAAAATTTGTCAAAATGCCACGTCACAATCTCGCTGGTCTGACAAGCGAGAATGAATTGAACACGTGTCAGCGTCTGAATGGTCAACCATTCTCGCATGACTGTCCAGCTAGAATGAC
Organism: Gastrolobium bilobum; assembly: GCF_033153095.1. Classification (NCBI taxonomy): domain Eukaryota; kingdom Viridiplantae; phylum Streptophyta; class Magnoliopsida; order Fabales; family Fabaceae; genus Gastrolobium; species Gastrolobium bilobum. The sequence goes on along the minus strand of NW_026895921.1, from coordinate 62,617 downwards.
ATAATATTGACACGTGCAAAAGTACAGTTACAGTTACGTCATTCTAGCTGGGCAACCCAGCGAGAATGGTTGACCATTCAGATGCTGACACGTGTCTAATCCATTCCCGTTTGTCAGACCAGCAAAATTATGACGTAACATTTTGACAAAAAAAATTTCAAACGTATCAGATAAATTTTTACTTAAAAGGTGACAATATGATTATTGTCCCTAACGAATTCTGTTCGGCTACCACTCATATGGAGTGTTTTGTACCCATTGACAGAGCCCAAAAGGCATGGTTTGTCCCTTAGAAACTCAACCAAAGGGTTAATCACGTGGTTTACTATACTGGAATCATAAACCTTATAAGAAAAGATTTTTCACTCCTCTGTATCTCACCATTTGATATATTGGTGATGTGTTCCCTCATTCACAATGACGAGGCATTGGGTAAAGCTATTATGGTTTTTTTTCTTTTCTTTTTTCTAATCATTATAGAATATTTCTAACCTATGTTTTATTTTTACGGGGAAGGAACAGTTTATAAAAAATTTTTACAAATTTTTGCAAATTATACTATGTACCCCCTATAGAACATAGTGTAATCTAGTGTTCTCTCGGAAGAACATAGTATAGTTGGTAAGAGTTTGTAAATAAAAAGTTTGTAAATATAACTCTCCTCTACTTTTATAGACGGCTACTTTTATTTCTTCTATAATATTCTCTATAGCTAACTAACACAAAAAAATATCATATTACTTACTACACTATATTTTATCGATAATGACAATATAATAGAGGAATATAAATTTTTAAACATCGATTGATAAAAAAACATACTTCATTACTTTGTACATAGATTTGAGTCAAGTACTTATATTTATACATTCTAACTATTTTATATTAGATTCTATATCCTATACTATTTTACATCAAAGCAATACAAAATTACATCCTAACAAGAGGTGGCAAATTGGGCGGCCCGCCCCACTTCGCCATCAATCAACCAAAAAATGAGCTAACCCGCCCCATCTCGCACCGTTTTTTAAAGTGGACTGAAAAATTTGGCCTGCCCCGCCCTGTTTGGCGGGCAGGGCATATTGGCCTACCAACCTGAACCTATTTTACATTGACTCGCCCCGCCCGTCTTACCCGACCATCAACCCGCCAAAAAGTGAGTCAGCTTGCCTTGTCCCGCTTTTGAGAGTGGGCTGTAAAACTCAGCCTGCCCCACCCCGTTTGGCAGGTGGGGCAGTGCTGGGCGGCCCGCCGAGCCGAGCCCGTTTTGCCATCCCTAATCCTAACTACTTAGAGTTACAAATTTGTACACTGCTTCAATCTTATTTAGTCAATCCTATATATAAAGAGTTTCTACTATATCTTGATAAAATGTAGCCACCACTTCTTGATTTCCTAACACAATATAAAACTCTGAATGATCTTCACATAAATATATAAAAATCCCCATCCTTCACCGGAGAAACACAAATTAGGCATGGTGATTCTCTAGAAATGTTAGCATAAAAACAAGCAAATGTGAGAAAAATCTCAGAAATATTGATATTTTTAAACTATAACCAGTCCAGCCGCAATAATAGATAATATCATTCTCTCATATATATTCATAATGAGAAAATAATGACAAGAATAATAAACATATAACAAATTATGTAATATTTAACTGAATCTATTAAAGCTCAAATTTTGTAGGTATCTGCAAGCAATGTTATTAAAACCGGTCTGGTCATTGACCCGGTCGAGGTACCGGGTCACTGGTTCAACCGCATGACCCGTAATTATATGTAATTTTATAATTTATATTAAAAAATTATAAACATACTCAAATATCTAAAAAAATGATAAAAATTTCAAATATTTTAATACAAAAAATAATAAATCACATATTATTATCAAATAAAAAATCAAACAAAAATATAATGATCGTGATACGGGGCTTTATGTTCAGAAAACGACATCTCTAACTATAAATTAATTCAAAATTTTATGCATAGTACATAATTGAGATAATATTAATGTTGTAGGTACATAACTTATGTAAGTCAATAAGCAAAAAAATATTCAAGTATGACTATTATGATTTTTTTTTGAAAAAAACAAAAATTTGGATTTTTTTTTGGGACTAGGCCGGGTCACCAGTTAACCGACCGGGTCACCGGTTTTTATGAAAATCAGTCGGGTTGGACCGAGTCGCACCGATTTTGATGCATGGCCAGTCCGTTGCTTCAACCGAACCGGTTTAGCGGTTCCCGGGTCGGTCCAGTTTTAATAACTATGTCTGCAAGTGAAAGGTTCTGATTAGCGGAGCTCAAATCAAATAAGGCGTCCCTTACATTATTATTATCTGAACACAAATCTTTGTGGGTCAGTTCACATCAGAATCATACAGTTAAAAATTACACATTCTATTAACATTAATTTGGTACCAAAGAATTATCAGTCTTATAACTAACTTCATCCAATCAAAAATATAAATAAAGGTTGGAATAAAATCGAGTAGAAAAGAAATTAAAATAAACAGTTTGACAAGGTCACAACATATCACAGCTTTCTAAAAAAAACTTACAGAAAATCAACTTTAAAAGTAAAAGAAGAAAATCAAGAGAATGAGTTGCTCTTTCAATATTACCTTCCTCTTTTCCTTCCCTCTCTTTTCCTCCTTCTCCTTTCACTTTTTTCCTTCTCATTTCTCATTTCCTTTCTCTCTTTTTTTTTCTTTTCTCTTGAGTTCTTTTGTCTCTTCCTTACTAATATTTTTTTTTTCTTCGTCAAGTGGTTAACTTTATATATAGATATGCTAACTAAAAAGCTAACTAAATATAATTATTATATAGTTAAATTTTAACAAAACAAACTAAAAGTTTAAAATCTAACTAAGTAATCATTAGGTAGATAAAAAAAATCTTGCATCATTATCTATTTATCTTGCAGGGATGCCTTCATGTGGCCCTGCCACTTTTTTTTATGACCAATTTTGCATTGGCGCTAAGCGCTCTCTTTAACAACCCGTTGTACACTGGTATTGTTAACATTAATTATGATATTAAGCGAAGTTACAATCACAACAGTTCATTTATAAAAATGCGAGTAAACTTGTTCCGTTTATTACGCGAGCATTTAAAACAATAAAAAGCGTAATAATAAAAGCTGTGACTGTAACTGTAAACTCTTTGCGGAATAATTATTTTAACTACTTTTATAACATATTTTTACATCTCTCAAGTCACTAAGGGGTTCCTATAAACCCACTTAGCTAAAATCTCACTTTTACGTTTTCTACCTATCCGAACACGGTTCGGTCTTTAATTTTTTGCGGACAAAACGCATACGACAAGTCTTCCATCTTTTAGTATGTTATTCTAGACTTAATTACCTTTCTAGGAAGCTATCACACGAGTCATAAAGTTCTCGTTTGCTTCAGATATCGCCGTTTGAAGTTGGACAAGCAAATCTGTCAGCCAACCCCAAAACAGCTCCAAACATCCTTCACTCAATCAATTATTCTGGAAAATTCACTCAACCAATTTCTCTCAAATTTTTATACAACAAACTAGACACCTCAAGCTTCAATTTTACATATCATACAGTTAATTTGACCAAGAAACGAAGCGGGAATAATTTTCCCAAATTTGGTCCAGAACAGCCACATGTGTAGTGGCAACATGGGCAGTCCGTGCTGTGGCAACATGGGCAGTCCGTGCTCTCTGCCTTCTACAGGATGACACCCAACCCAGAATTTCCTGAAAATGTGACACGAGATAGAGGACATCTCAAGCTTCAAAACAGAGTATGGAATGTCGCTACCGGACCTTTGTGGAGGGAGATATGCTCTTCCAAAGTTCACCTAAATTCTGCCAATTTCTAGAAAATTCGCCAGAGTTTCTTTTGTTTTTCCAATAAATTCCCAATTTGCAAAAGTGTTCTCACATCCTCAAATTATACCTAATAATCATTGGGTGGCACACACAAGGACCAGCAATGCCTTGGGGCTCTTACAACCCATCACAGTTTATATTAAGTTACTCAATTTCCTTCACTTTACTTATATTTTCAAACTTAACATATTTCAATCACCATAATCCATTTGCATGCATTCTTTACATCATAAAACATAATTCAATCTTATAATAGGCCTATTGTCCTTTCATCATATTACATACTTCCATATTACATCAAGTCTTCATGTACAATTTACAAATATTCCAAATGACATACTACAATTACAATCTTCCTTCAAATATATATAAAGTACATACTCCAAATTAAACATGATAATCAAGACTAAACTTAGGCAAAATACATCATGAATAAAATGATACTCATAATTCTAATCACATGCATTGTTCATGAGCTAAGTCTAGCCTAGGCCCAATGGCCAACAAAATGCAAAATATGCAATTCTATGTCCAAATCATGCTACGGGCTTCTTGTCCGCCGCTCCAACTCCACTGCTACCTCCTGAAATAAATCCCCCAAAGCGCGGTGAGATATTCGAATATATCTCAGTAACCCAGAGGTTCTGGAGAATACTCCAACCAATGGTTCACTTCGATGCATATAAATAATACGACATAACATCTGAAAACGGGATAAAGCAAGGGATTTAGTGAAGTAGGAGAGCATAGGGATACAAAATACGACGAAGCTGGATTGGTCAATGCCAAAATCATGCAACGTCCAGCCTATTGACTCGGCATATAAGCCTATGGGTTTCAAACCAAGGCGTGTTCCCAGAACATCAAACCAAGGCACCCTCCACCCATATCCACCTGAGACTTTCTAGTGTGCTCCTATCCGGATCACATACCACGATCCCAGGTCAACTGGAACTCCCTCATGGAGACTTATCCAGTGGAAGTCCGTATTGCTCGAAGGCAAATAGTCTACTAGCCAGAGACACGGTACATCCTATGTACCAACACACATACAATATGCATGATCATGTTATCCTATATTATTTACATACACTTCCTACCATTACCCTCAACGGGCATAGTGGAACACACAAGGGGATCAAGCCCCAGTACCAAGAGGTTACCTGAATAATCTCCTTCACTTGATTGCTCCAATTCACAGTATCACCGAGCTTGGTTCACAAGAAATGCCTACAGATAGGCCATTTCCATTTCAATATCAACCAACCAAGATATATGCAAGTTCATCAATTATACATGCTTAGGTTCAAGACCACTTACCACAATCCCTTTGGTCTGGGACCAAAGGCAACCCCCAAGCTCACGGTTCCGAGTTCAATTCCGCAGGAGGCAACCTACAATGATCACACAAGGATCATCAATACGAGGTGCAATCAACAAGATTACAAAGCACCAAAATTCCCCCCTCACTAGCTAGGTTCGGTCAACATAGGCCATTTTTACAAAACATTTTTCTAAATTTTATTTTAATTTTTCTTTAGCATCCCAAGGCTACCACAACACCCTTTCAAGTCTTATTTTCCATCATATACCATCACAACACCATTTTTTCAATTATTACGTTCTAGGCTCAAATGCACATCACACACACTCCAAGTATTTTTCCTTTACTTTTCCATGCATCACTCATCACACAACTCATTCAAATACCATTTAAACGTCACAACATATCAATTATATAATTTTGCATCATCCAACCCCAAATGCCCTCATTTGGCCGAAATCATCAAGATCACAAACCAAAGGGTATTCAATCCAATTTAATACTTCCATACACCTTACAATCCTATATTTAACTCATACAAACATTCCACAACTCAATTACACAATCATCCCACATAGTCATTTCATAAAGTCATGACATTTCAACACAAAATTTCCTACCACAAAGCATTTACAACTTTTACATATAGATCTTTTTGGACCAACTAGAACCATGAGCTTTGGTGGCAATTACTATGCATTGGTCATTGTGGATGATTATTCTCGCTATACTTAGCCTTTATTTCTTACATATAAAAGCGATGCCTTTAAATCATTCAAGCTTTTAAATCATTCAAGAGACTAGCCAAGTTTATTCAAAATGAACAATCTTCAAATATTATTTCAATTAGAACCGACCATGGTGGGGAATTTGAAAATCAAGATTTTGCAACCTTTTGTGAAGAAAATGGTATTGAACATAATTTTTCTGCTCCTAGGACTCCACAACAAAATTGAGTTGTAGAAAGGAAAAATCGTGTATTGGAAGAACTTGCTAGAACTATGTTAAATGAAAATGATCTTCTAAAATATTTTTGGGCGGAAGCCGTTGGCATCGCTTGTTATGTTATGAACCAGGCTTTAATTAGACTCATCTTGAAGAAAACCCCCTATGAACTTTACAAAGGAAGAAAACCCAATATTTCATACTTTCATGTCTTTGGTTGCAAATGTTTTGTTTTAAACAATGAAAAAGAAAACCTTGGCAAATTTGACTTTAAAGCCATTGAAGGCATATTTCTAGGATATTCACTTACAAGTAGAGATTATAGAGTATATAATAAGAGAACAATGGTCATTGAAGAATCTATTCATGTTGTATTTAATGAGACTAACAATGTCTTGCTTAGAAAAGAACCTTGTGATGATGATCTTATAGAAAGCATGGAAAACATAAACTTGGATGGCAAAGAGGAAGATGAAAGGCAAAAAGAAAAGGAAGTAAGTAATGAAGAAACACCAAGTCAACAAACCAATCATGGAAATAATGTACCACAAGATTGGAGAGTAGCTAGAGGACATCTCATTGATGTGGTAATTGGTGATATATCCAAATGGGTAACTACTAGAAACTCAATAAGAAATATTTGTAATCATTTAACATTTGTCTCTCAAATTGAGCCTAAGACCATAAATGAAGCAATTATTGATGAACATTGGTTCTTGGCAATGCAAGAAGAACTAAATCAATTTGAAAGAAATCAAGTTTGGGAACTTGTGCCAAAACCAAATGATTATCCAATAATTGGAACCAAATAGGTCTTTAGGAATAAGCTTGATGAAAATGGCATAATAACTAGAAATAAAGCTAGATTTGTTGATAAGGGATATAATCAAGAGGAAGGTATTGATTATGACGAAACTTATGCTCCCGTTGCTAGATTAGAAGCTATTAGATTATTACTTGCATTTACATGTATAAAAGATTTCAAACTTTTTCAAATGGATGTTAAAAGTGCCTTTTTAAATGGATATATTCAAGAAGAAGTATATGTTGATCAACCTCCCGGTTTTGAAAATCACGACTTACCTAACCATGTTTTTAAACTCAAAAAGACTTTATATGATTTGAAACAAGCTCCAAGAGCTTGGTATGAAAGATTAAGCAAATTTATTTTAGAAAAAAGTTTTTCAAGAGGAAAAGTGGACACGACTCTATTTATAAAGAAGAAAAATGATCATCTATTATTTGCACAAATCTATGTTGATGACATTATATTTGGTGCCACTAATGATCATCTTTGTGAAGAATTTGCCAACCTTATGCAAAGTGAATTTGAGATGACTAAGATGAGAGAGCTCAACTTCTTTTTTGGTCTCCAAATAAAACAACAAAAGGATGAGATATTCATCAATCGAGCTAAATATTGCAAGGAGTTACTCAAAAAATTTAGAATGGACAACTCCAAGACCATTGACACTCCCATGGGTACATCTAGCTCTTTAGAAAAAGAAGAAGGAGGTAAATCCATAGAAATCACTGAATGTCAAGGTATGATTGGCTCACTCCTTTACTTAACCGCAAGTAGGCCCAATATTATGTTTAATGTGTGCATGTGTGCTAGATTTCAAGCTAATCCTAAGGAATCACATTTAAGTGCCGTAAAAAGAATTATGAGATATTTAGTAGGCACTTTACAAATGGGACTATGGTACCCTAACGGTGCATCATGTGAGTTAATAGGCTATTCCAATTCTGATTTTGCGGGATACAAATTGGATAGGAAGAACACTAGTGGTACTTGCCACTTTCTTGGTTGCTCTTTAGTGTCTTGGCATAGCAAGAAACAAAACAGTGTGGCTTTGTCCACGGCCGAAGCCGAATATGTGGCGGCCGAAAGTTGTTGTGCTCAAATCATTTGGTTGAAACAACAACTCAAGGATTTTTGGGGTTGAACTTGATCACATCCCCATAAGGTGTGATAACAGTAGTGCCATAAACCTCACTAAGAATCCCATCATGCACTCAAGAACTAAACATATTTACATTAGGCATCATTTCATAAGAGATCATGTACAACGTGGTGATTGTATCTTGGAATTCGTGGAATCTTCAAAGCAATTGGCCGACATCTTCACTAAACCTCTCCCATGGGAAGTATACTATAATTTGAGAAGAGAAATTGGGTTAATTGACCCATCTTATTTGTAAATGCTCATTCATAATTTGAATCTTGAAGCACACTTTGATCTTGGAGCTTCTCACGGGAATCCTCTAAATACGCTATATATCTATCTTGATGGAAAAGCAAAAGGATGGAGGTAACAAGTATATTTATAATTAAATGTCATAAAAATATAATTGCATGACTATGTGTTCAATTGGCATATTCATTCACTTACTTGCATCCAATATCAATTTAGAGTCTTGAATCCTTGAAAACACTTATTCATGCACATTTTTATGTTCTAAATGGTCAAGAATCAATCTGTGGTTCACTACACATCTCCAATGCACATCATAATCCATATTCCAGCCTTTTTCGCTCCCTAACTGGGGAAAGACTCGATTCCTAACCCTTGGAAATCGATTCCTTGTTACCAAGGAATCGATTCTTGCTCATTTCCTTCAAAATTGAAATCGATTCCTCACTTAAGGAATCGATTCCCAATGATCTGCAGCTTTAAATTCAGAAACTCCAATGTTACAAATCCCACTCAAATTGTGTCCCATTTTCTTTCCACATCGTTTCCCATTCAGAAACCCCTTACAAACCATGGTTTGAACATCATTCCCAACCGTCTGACATCCTCCTCCACCATCTACACTTGCTTGTATGGTTCACAAGTCCTTTTGTGTGTGTGCCCCTGTCATCCTCAAATCTCTGTACTTCCCTCTCCATTTTGGGCTAGGTTAAGGCTTGCATTCGGTCACTACAACATCTGTCATTCAAGGTAATCTTTCTCCCATTCTTTTTTTTCTTCTCGGTCTGCCATAGCTGTCGATGAACTGCCCATTTCTTTGAATCAACTTGCCCGAAATATACTGTACTCTGATTACAGAGTTGTTCCTTAGGGCTTGCATCTTAGGGCTCTGATTTGCTCGATTTTATACTCTGATTGTAGAATTGCACTTCAAGTAGAGTTGCAGACATGGTAGGGCTTGCATCTTCATTTCCAATATGCTCTGTCCTTCCTTTTCTAATCGTTTCACCAATGTGTGTAAATTGTTAATCAAGGATGCTGAATATTGTTGTACTTACTGTCCCAATTATTACATTTGCATGATAATGTTAATTAAATTTAATATTTCACCCTATGATCATCCATAATGGAATTATATCTGCATTTTCACCTTCAGTTTGTGCTAATATCACCATATGATCCCTTGATTACTTAGAGTTTATCCTATATTACCATGCTCTGTCTTCACAGTTTCTGCTTACTGGCTTTGTTTTGGTTCTATTTTTCTGGTTGAGTTGTACCTTATGTCCACAGTTTTATCACCTATATTGTTTTATCGCCTATATTGTTTTATCACCTATGTTGCATACATGTTTTGGTCACTTGAATTTCTGATTTTGTTGCACATTTTGCATTATTGTTCACTGAGTTGCATTTCGTTAATCTGTTGATATGCTTCATGCTACAGTTCTGATTTGCATTATTGTCCACATAGCGGTTCACTAATTTGCCTTAAATCCCTATCCATGTTATCATTGGCTGATTTTGCTATTTTTTATGCACATTCGTTGGCGTTGCTGTGCTGGCAATACAAGTATGTCCGAGTAATGGTTGATGCACATTCTGATTTGCATTTTTTTTTATGCACTTTCTGATCTGCCTTCATGAGTTGCAGTCTTTCCTCTTACTCCAATTTGATCAGTATGGCTGAGTAATGCATCTGCCTATGCTTGCATCATATTAATACAGGTCAAATACATCTCATATGTATTATCTCCTATGCCTATTGTATCTGTCACTCTATTATTCATTGAATTACTTGACCTACTATCAACTCACAGAATAAGTCCCTACATATATTGAACTGCACTCTTGGTTTGCTCATTTCATGCCAAGGATGTTTATTGATCTTTGTATTTTATTTCTCTCTCATGCCAATATTTTAAAGTAATTAGTATTGCAGATAACTAGCCTGTGCTCGCTTTGGTAATTTGATTTTGATCTTTCACAGGTTGATCCCATGGTTGAAACTTCAAACCCAAAGTGCAAGAGAACCACTCTTCATGGCAGATATTTTTTAACTACCGATCAATACTCCACTTTCTTGAAAAAGTATGCGAAGCGAAAAATCATCAAGCCGAAGTATCTAGATATCAAGTTTCTGGATGATGAAGATTTTGAGATCTGCGATTTATTGAGCAGTAATCGTCTGGTTCAAATGTCTATTATGAATGAAAAGTATTTGGAGAATATGGTTTGAGCATTTTACTGCACTGTGTCCTTTGAGAACGACACTCTGCAAGCTGCAATTAAAAGAAAATCCATTACTGTCCCGCCCACTGAGTGGCCTAGTTTAATTGGTCATGCCTATGAGGGCCGTAAATACACTGAAGCGTTCCCTGAGTTTGATAGGCCTGCCTTTATTCAATCAATTGTGGAACCGGGTGTACATGTCACGAAATCCAAGTTCAGTGTTAATCTCCAAACTATGGAAAACCGGATTCTTCACTACGTTGTCACTCACATTCTGTCTCCAAGGGCCTCTAACTACTCTGTGGTGTATGAGTACGATATCTCTCGTATATGGGTGATTCGATCTAACATTGACTTCAACTGGCCGTTCTATTTATGCTCCATGATGATGAAAGCCCAGTCTTCCGATCATCTTCTGTATGCCACTCTTGTTTATCGGATTATGCGGTTTCAGCAGATTGATGATGATGGCGAGATCATGAAAGACAACTTGCATTCCTTTGGAGAACATTTGCATGCTTCAGCTGATGCCTTTATTTCTGCGGATCATACCATGGCTTCTCTCTTGTCTTCCCTCACCTCATTGCATACTACCATGTAGTCTGAATTTACTTCTTTAGGGACTGGCATCACTACTATTCAGGCCCGTCAGACTACTATGGAGTACCGCCTCAAGCGCATCGAGGACCACCTTCACATTCCTCCTCTTCCACCTCTACCTCCACCACCTCCACCTGGCTCTGATGACATTTAGTTCATGATCCGTATTTTATGATTTTAGACTCTTACTTTGCTTACATCTTGGATATCTTACCTTGGATATTTTGCATCTGTGGGACTCTGACCTTACTGTGCATTATGGCTTATTATGCCTTATTATGGTTTATTATGTCATGGTCTAGTATCCTTAGATTCCTTTTTTTATGATGGATTATGTGCTACTTTTTGATGTTGCCAAAGGGGGAGAAGATATTGAGAAACACCTCCATTATATAAGGAAGGCATATATTAATGTAAAGAGAGGGAGAATGAATTTCAAAAATAAATATCTTCACGCTTTATATAAATCAATAGATTAAGGGGGAACGTCAATTCCATTTTTATTAAGATACATGCTACGCTAATCATTTTTTCAATTTGAGTTTGTCATCATCAAAAAGGGGGAGATTGTGGAACCAATGCAGAACATAAAGTCTAGGATTTTGATGATAACAAACAAAGCATGGAAGGAAGGCTTCAAGTTGCAACAATAAAAAAGAAACAAACAACTAACGCTCATGAAGTCCTTCAAGATTGAAGCTTCAAGAGAAGAATCTAAGTCCAAGAATTCTCAAGTAATATACTTTAGCACTTAGAATTAATTGTGAGGGTAACTGACTTCTTGCATGAATAAGCTCAAACGTAGTTTTGTTGAAATACATGCATTAAATTATCATTTGATTACACAAAGAATTTATAGCATTACACATTTATAAAAATATGTTTGAAAATGTTTTAAAATATTTTTAAACGTATTTCTAACCTTTCTAAAAGGTTGGGAATCAATTCCTTGTGCGTAGGAATGGATTCCCACTCATCTAAAAAGTTGGGAATCAATTCCCACTCATTGGAAATCGATTCCTATTGCACCAGAGGACGAAAATAACGGCTATAAACGGCTAGTTTTGCGAAAATGAGTGTGCAAAGGGTCATGGGGTCCTCTATAAATAGTGACCACTGTTCCATTAATTGGACAACTCTTCTTGATCATAATTCTTGCTTTATTTCACATCATTTGCTTATTTTCAATCATCTTGATCATAAATCATCTTTGAGCTTTATTCTTGTGAGAGTGTCAACACCTATAGTTCTTCAACTTGTATTATTTGTACTTTGAGAGTACTTAGCCATTGTTAAACACCTCCATTTGATTTCTTGAATAGTTAGGGGAGTGAACCCTAAACACTAGAGAGGTCACCAAATTCCTAAGAAAATTTGGAGTGATAAATTATTAGGCATAAGAGTCCGAAGTCTTGAAAGATTGTAGTGGTTTTTCAAGCACCCTCAAGCTTGAAAGCTAGTGAAAAGATTTGATCGAGCGACTTCAGTCTGGACGTAGGTCACGGTGGTGGTGACCGAACCAGGATACATTTAGTTTGCAATTTCTCTATCCTTAAACTCCTTTCTTTAATATTGAAATTGCATTTTAGATTGTGTTTATCTATTTGCTTGCTTACTTTATTGATCACTACACTTGCTCTCACACTTAGACTTTTTATTATTAAATCACTTTATTGAAGAAATAATCTTTAAAATATCAAAGGAGGCAATTTGCGAAAAGATTTTGTAAAACTCAATTTGCTCCCCCTCTTGAGTATTGAAGCCACTTGTGCAACATTGCTAATTGTGTGTAGGAGGCATTGGGGAAATCGAAATAGAAAGAAGCAATGAACGTGGAAATGGAAGCATTACAAAAAAATTCTACATGGGAGTTAGTAGACCTACCATGTGGAAAGAGGACTATTGGATGTAGATGGGTGTTTACGGTCAAGATAAAGGTAGATGAAAGCATTGACAGATACAAAGCTCAGATAGTTGCCAAAGGTTTACCCAAAATGTATGGGATTGATTACCAAGAAATATTTGCACCTGTGGCCAAGTTGAATGCAATCCGTGTCTTGATCTCCATTGCAGCCAATTGAATTTAGCCCTTGAAATAATTTGATGTAAAAATGCATTCTTGAATGGAGATTTGGAAGAAGTTTACATGGACATACCATAAGGAATTAGGAGGAATATGTCTGGAGAAACCAAGGTTTGTAAGCTCAAAAAGGCATTATATATATCGACTTAAACAATCACCTAGGACTTGATTTGGGAGTTTCACCTTGGCAATGGGAAAATTGGATACAAACAAAGCAATTCAGATCACACTATGTTCACTAAACACAAGGAAAGGAAGGTAGCTGTTTTAATAGCATATGTTGATGATATGGTTTTAACCGATGATGATCAATGTGAGATGAAACTATTGGAACAATATTTGGCAACCGAATTTGAGATGAAGGATTTAGGATGTAAGGCAATCATCTTCGTTTGGTGCATGAGATGTGTGTGTATCGGAATAAGATCACTTGAGGTGAGGGAACATTTGTATCATTTTAGGGTATAACAATGGGGTTTTAGTTTGTCTTTTAACATGACACGAAAAACTTTCATACACACAACATTTTGTGGGGCCCACACTTTTTAAAGCAAAAAAAAAAAAAAAATTAAGACACGCAAAACGAATCTCTATAACATTACACAATCACTTTTCCTACAACATAACTCTTATAAAACCCTATAATAATATAGGGAATATTGTTTCCCATGTTATATGAAATAAATTTATTTCATGTAACACAAAAAAATGGATAAGACTACCTTATTTTCTCTCTCTATTATTCTTAGTGGGTCTTATCAATTTTTTTTTTTTGTGTTGCATTACATAAATTGTCGATAAACCATATTCCAATGATATAACCCTTCTAATGAGTCTTAATAGCTGACCTAATGGACTGGTCTGTGTAGTAGAACAAAAATTCGTTGAGTCGATGGACAAATTTTTGTGTAATTAAATGTTTGATGACCAACATACAAGATTAAAATTTTTGTAATATCTATATGAATAGAATAAATAAACTTTACTATAATATCCTATGGGGAAAATGTGTGTTATTTTAAATGACACACTTTACATCCTTTCACTCTCACAAGGAAATGAGACTCATTTAAAATGACACAATTTTATGTCCTTTAAAATGATACACAACTTTTCTCATATCCTATATATTATGTATTGTTTTGCGTGCAATAAAGGGATAAATTTTTTTGGCCTTTTTATCATTTGCTGCTGTGTATAAGATTTTGTAACTTGATTTAGTAGTTAAAAAGTTATCTCATAGATTTGTGTTGTTGAGATGCTTTCTTTCAATACTTAACACTATTTCAACAAAAGGTACAATTTTTTTTTTTTTTTTACTGTGATATCCTTATTTTTTTGACAAATCTAACAGAACCTAGGAAAGAAGTAACATCTTATACATTCTCAGACAATGGTCGATCGGAAGACTTGGCATTATCAGGTTCAGCAGATGCCTCTGGTTTGCTTTTTTTTGCAGGATATAGCAGATAATGTTGGCACATGAAGAGGATGTCAAAGAATATAGACACCTGCAATGGTTTAATCCATCAATAACAATGTTATATTAATATGAGCATACACAATTGATTTTCAATCCAAGACCCGGTTGATTAATTTGAATTATAGGCTTGTAGATCTATTTATACTATAAATTCATTTTCTCCAGCATATGGAAGGAAAAAAAAATTCTTGGATCAGAATAATATTTCATACAGTAAAATAACAATTCATACCAGGGATAGCAGTAGTTTTCCTATGTTTCCGTAGAAGTTGACCCAAGAATCTGGAAATCAAAATTATGTCAGTTCAAACAATAAACTAAGACAAGAAGAACCTTTGGTAAAGCAAATGATAGAGATGATAGACCTTGATCGATTGATTGCATAGCCATCTGTAAATAGTTTCCTATTCCTCCAGAAAAGTCCAGTAGAATGTTGCCAATGCTCCATCCATCTGTACTTTTTCTCAAGAAGTTCATCACTGCCTATATTCATAACACAATATATTAATAAGATGGATGGCAAAATCATTTTACTTTATGACCAAAGAACCATAAAACGATCCACAAATGCATCAAAGCCAAATTAGTAAATAGCTCTTCAGATTAAGTATATTTTCATTCCAAAGTATTACTTGATGATAATACTAGCATATTCTTATAGGTTCTAATTTATATCTCAGCAATCGAACTGAATATCACAGGCATTAATATAAACATAAGGATAATGTGTCTTAAAAGGAAATTATTCAAATTGGAATAGATCCTAACCTGGGGAATATATTTTATGATCGTCATAGAAACTTGGATGCCACTGCAAGTTGATCAGTTTCAACAATAGTCAGAAATAAATTCTAAGACACACTTCCTTCTAGGAGTATGAAAGAAAAAAAAAACAAAACCAAATGAACTGAATTGTGAATTAATCCAAACCGCGCCAAAAAAACAACATTTTTTTAAGCTAGTTCAAGAAACAAATTGTTTTTTCAAAACGGATTTAGTTCAAAAATCAAACCACTCTACCAATTTGATTAGGTTCGGGCTAAAAATTGAACCGAACCATACCCATTTTTCAGAATGTAAAAAAACCAAATGAACCGAAATGAATTGTATTTGGTTCGGTATAGAAAATCAAACCAAATCGAACCGTGTACACCCCTACTACTTCCATCATCCATGATGCATTATATGTAACAATGGCATGGGGTTTTACCCTTTATCTTATGATGCTCATATACAAATAGGTAAAGAATCCACAATAGGAAGTTTAAAAAACAGACAACATACGTGAAGACTGAGAGTAGCCAAAGCCAATGATGATTGTGCAAGGCTACAAAGAAGCACACTGCTGCAGTCAACCACGCAGCAAGGAGGATTCCATAAGCTATTTTAGAGATTTTTTGACTTCCACGCTGCATCAAAATATCACCACTTTTAGTTTTCATCACAAGAACAATAAGCTCAATGAAAAGGTAAATAACACTAACTTCATAGATTGCAATCTGGAACAAGGAAATTGCTGTTAGTAGAACAGCATGGATTGAGAAAGCAACATCATTTGCTGCTACAGGTATCATCTGAAATACATATAAAAAAAAATTGTTAGATCTACACAAACATTAAACTTAAATATTTTGAAATGCAGAATGGACTTCAGCTTATAAATCTATGCAGTTATATTAGATAGTGATAAATGAGGTAAAAAAGGGAGTGAATTTGTATAAATCAATGAATATTATTAATATTAATTAATAATTTTTTCAGCTTTTTTAAATCTAAAACAGAGGAAAACTACTTCAATTTCTAAAAACTTCTAGCCTTCTAGTTTGTATATGCTTGAAGCCTGATAATGTTAGATATAATATTAATCTGTTAGACATATAAAACCACCATTCATTCTAGACATAATATAAAGAGTTTATGTGATCAAGTAGTAGAATTCCATATATATATCTATCATATACTAAGTTTGAAGTTACCAAATTGAACTCACTCCCCATTATATCTCGACTAACAAGGATAGAGGTTTGCATTCAATAAAAAAGAGCAGTTTTATCACGGCAGGTTCGTCCTCTTATCCCAAGTTATCAACTATAAAGAATAATTAACAAGAGTATATGTGACTAACAATTGAAGATATCATTGAGAGTTTATATGTGACTAAAAAAAATCCCACAATGGTTGCCTATACAACTAATGTGGGGTTTATAAGGTCTTGGTCACTCTCACTCTTTGAGCTAGTTTTTGGTGCTTTCATTGAGAGTATAGGCCACAAAAAGAGCTATCTATAAGCTGAATTAAGATATCATACCTCCCAAGAGGGTATTATATAGAATATTGATAGGTGAGTGAAGCAGCTAAAGGAAAAGAGTTATCATGGGGTCAGTTATCAAATCATCAATATATCATGATGTTGAATAGTCTATAGTTTATAGTGACTAAAATAACTTTCCCTTCTCACGAAGCATAAACTCAT
This sequence comes from Gastrolobium bilobum, assembly GCF_033153095.1. Lineage (NCBI taxonomy): Eukaryota > Viridiplantae > Streptophyta > Magnoliopsida > Fabales > Fabaceae > Gastrolobium > Gastrolobium bilobum. Next base: position 45,404 of record NW_026895921.1, on the reverse strand, counting down.
TCATTATTCATCAATTTAGCTTCCATAAGGAAAGCACACATGTATGGTAACATGGACAAACCTCTTTCTGACCGTATTTGTCTTTGTACTGCTTCTGAATATCAGAACTGAAGTACAAAGATGCATTGTATATGAGATAGGCTGTGTGCTTTGTCAGATTAAGCACCACGAAATCAAAGTTCAGGCCCACCACACTACAGGGAACAAAAAAAAAAAAGTAAGAGAATTGAACCATTGATGAAATTATTTTCCAGAAAAAATAATAGTAATGATAAGATAAATTATTATCATCTGGGGTAGTACCTTTTCCTCTTAAAGTTCAAGATGACTTGTGGGTAGAAACTGATAGACCAACAAACAAAAGCAAACCATCCCAGAACTTCATATGAGACATGAAGTGGAACTGAATTCCAAGAAGCCATAGTTGAATTTCTTTGCTCAGCTTTTTCTCCCACACAACAAGAAGAAACCACCAATCCCAATGTATTATCGAAGTATGGAGTGTGGACCCAATATATCTTTAAATGTTGCAGCTCTGTCCCCATTATATTACCAATATATATATAGCCAACTTTACATAAAAAAAGGAACTTTTCCCGTTTCTTTTGTTGTCTTTTTTTGGATAATGAATGAGGAGATGTATATAACCAGGATTTGTGACAAAAGAAGCATAGCTACGTTTCTTATTAAGGATGCTATAATTGGAACATAAATGATCTGTAATTACGTTGTACTGTCACAATGTATTCTGGGTCAGAGATAGAAACGCTATTACGAATTTAGCCGCTTACTCGTTCTATAGATACTGTGCTCCTCAACCTGCCAGACATGACGACGTGTAAATGGATTAGGTCGACCTACAAAGCCTATGACCTTGCTTATATTAAGTTATGTTTGTCCTATTATAAATTGTCAAATAGAATATGTCTAGACTTTTAAAAAAATCTATTTATAAAACAAGTTATAGACTTTTTTATACACGTCAGCTCTATGAGCCTACAGGCAGTCCTATATCATATTATTTATTTTAAATAAAATAAATAAATTATTATTTTAATAATTTTGAATAATAAAATAATATTATTTTAATTATTGAATTTTAATAGACTTAAATAGACTAAAAGGCTTAGACTAAGACTTTTATGTTTTAAATATAGGTCAGACAAAACTTGTAATTTGGGCCTATACAGAATAATAGGTCAGGACAGCCCTAATATTTTTTACATAGGTTTGGCTTATTTAAGGTAAAGTCTAGCCTAGCCTAGCCTAACCTATTTATACCCGTAGTAATGAAAAAAAAAAACCACTCTTAATAAATTTACTCTATTTTTAGTTATTGTGTGCGATGTGGCGTTACCAGTTATTGTTAAAATTTCTATGAATTTAATTTCATGCAATGATAATTCAAACAAATTTAACTTAATTTTAATGATGGATTCTCAAATTATGTAATGAATTTAGCCTATAATGTATTTTTTAAGGGATAAGTTATTTTACCTTTTTTTATGTCTATGTTATCTACTACTTTCCAATATCGTTGGATCAGAATCTTAAGAAGAGAGAAAAATAATAAAGATTATATGAATTTAAGGTAGCTTGAATAACAGGTAGGTAAAATAATATATCTCATTTTTTAATATAGTCAAACTTATTAAATAAGGTATCAATACAAAATTACATGATTGAATTAAATGGAAGTCTAAAGAATTTAATTTTAATATAATGTGAGTGTTAAAACAACATCATTTAATGAATTTTTTAATAATACATTTATTTTAAATAATATTATTTAATAAATTTGTAAAGAATAATTCAACCAAAAAAAATAAGTTATTAGGTGAAGGCATTTATATTATTATTATTATTATTATTTTATAACAAGCATTTATATTATTTTATTCCTTAATATATTCCATCGTGTGCTGAGAGGCTTATAGGATTTAATAGTGTTATTAAAACTGGATTGGGCGGTCCAAAAATTGGCCCATCAACCGGTCTGATTCAAGCAATGGATCAGATATGTCATTGACCTGATATGATATCAACCTGGTGATGAATTAGAGTTCAACGGGCTGTTTTTGGAAAATGTATAAAACGAACTCATGGAAATAAAAATAATAGTACTTATCACTAGACTACATTAGATTGTTAATTAACTTGCATCATTTAAAATATTTATTATATAATTGAGTATAAAATATAAATTTATATACATACTATTTAACTACTACTAGTGACCTACTCGTTGAACAATTGACTCACTAATCTGGTATCCCAATCGAATTGATAACTGATTCGGATTTAATAACATTAAATTTAATCATGGACAATTTATAGGTCCACCACACCTAGAACCCTTTTATTAGAAAAATAAGGAGCGACATGGATAGTAAGAAGTCATGTCATGTAAATAACTAATTTTATCAAAAAATCGAAGTTTTTTTTTTTTTTTTGGTAAACACAAAAAATTGAAGTTAATAAGTGAAGATACTTATATTATTTTATGTTATACTATTTCTCAATATGATTTAATATATTATATAAATTTACTACAGTCAAATTCATTAAATAAGCTGTTCAATTCATAGAATATTAAATAATAATATAAGATATTGTATATAAATAATATGTAAATGTCAAAATTAAAATCTAATTTAAAATAATTATAAATATATTGGGTACTGTATCTACATTAAACTCAAAATTTATACAGACCAAAACTAACAGTTAAAAGAATAAAACCATATTTGTACCCGGACGTTGAATTTATTTTGAAAAAAAGTAAACAAAATCATTATCATATGATAACAATCTCTAATATTTTATTTAAATTAAAAGATTTAATTAGGAACATATCAAAAGTGGTGTCTAATGATTTTAATATTTATTTCAGTAATATTATTCGTGTGTAATATGTTGTTAAGAATTAGTCAAAAAAATTATATAGCTCTAACTAACGCTAAGAATAAAATTTGGCTGTTTAAAAAAAAAAAATATTTGGCTGTTTAATTGTGAAGTTTCACTTATCCAAAATAATGACTTTATGCTGATATAGTTTTATCTTGTATTTTTTTTAAATCACATTTTGAAGTACAGTGTAAAACTTCACAGATCTCCAAATTCGTATGGAAAATCCAAATCTAGCAAGAAATGATAGTTTTATGAGCATCCATCTAGCATCGATACGACACGTGACACGACACGACACGATACTCCGACATATTAATCCTAAAAAATTATGGATTTCGACACGTTGGGACACGTTTTAATATTAAATAATATTTTTAATTTATATAGTGCATATTTCATTTAATATTTAATAATTTAACAAAAAAATGAAACTAAATTAATAATACCCATCAACACGTTATAAAGATGAAAGCTTTAATAAAAAAAATAAGAACTGGGATGAGAGAGATATATAATATCAGATAGAGAGATCAAATCATATTAGAGAGAAGAAGATACAACAAGAGCGTGATAAGAATTGACAACAATGATGCTGAGATCATCTCTTATCTACTTAAGGAGAAAAAAGACAAAAAGACAAAATTGATATGATCAGGTGGAAGCTTTATTAATATATTTTAACTTTTAAAAAACTAAAAAAATTAAAAAAAAATAAAAAAAAAATTACGAAAATGCCATTTGACCGTGTCGGATACGGTCAAATTCGCGTGTCGGAATGGTCAACGTGTCGGAAAAAGTCAACCGCGTGTCTGACACCGTGTCAGAGCGTGTCATCGTGTCGGAGCGTGTCAGACCCGACTCTTTCTATTTTTACAAGTGCCCGTGCTTCTTTGACATCCATCACTTTTTTTATGAGAGGGGGCTGAAATTCAAGATTCCCCCTAACTTAGACAGAGGAACACAGTAATAAGTTAATATGTAGTTAAATTTAAAAAGCTCTTTAAACGAGGAATCATAAAAATAAAAGGAGACAAATTTATATTAGGGTTTTATAATTCTCATTTAATATGAGAATTATAATTTTTCTACACACCCTTTGATTTTCATGCTGACATGGGTCCTACATATAAATTTTTTTAACACATGGGTCCCACATGCTTTTTATCTCTACAACATGAGATTTCAATTCTCCTTCAACATGAGAATTATAAAACCCTTTATATTATACTATATATATAAAGAATTAATTGATAATGTACAGGTTTACATATTTGTGTTAAGAAATTTAACAATACTTAATTATTTATTAATTGAATATGGGACGATGATGATCAAACTCGTGATCATTTGGTTACGAAAAACTCTGATACAATATTAAGAATCAATTTAATCAAAAAACTTAATCTGTTGATAAAACTAAATTAATAATTTAAGTTTGTATATAATTTAAGACAACGGCTTGATGAATTTGAGAGAGGACAATAGTCAACCCTATCCTCTCCCTAACTCCACCACTTTAGAAGAATCACTTTTTTATCCAAAAAAAAAACTAAAAAAAATACCACTTTTCAATGAAAAAATATATAGATGACCAAAATAATGTGTACATATCGATTACACTCCTAATTTTCGAAATAGATCATAGTAATACAAATATAGTTTTCAATTTTACATTTTTATTATTTTTTTGAAAAAACTTCAAAAATCTCCGGTAAGTTTTCTCATAATCACTTATTCTGATTCCTTCTCTGAAACTTTTTATTATTTACACCTCTATTTAAGGTTTCTTTATCATTTATCTCCCAACTTGATTTTCTATCCAAAACTAAAGTTAACCTTTAAAAAAACACAAAGATAAGAACTCTTGATGTCCCTTGATCTACTTGATAATAGTTAATGAAATGAAATTTTTTGAGTGAAAACAAACTCTGACACTTTCAACATGTGTAGGTTGGAAAGATTTAAGTAAGGGTATAAATGATTCAAAATTTTGAAGATGAAGATAAGTGATTCTAAAAAAAGCTTACAGAAGGTTTTTGAATTTTTTTTTTATTTACATAATTTTAAATTCCTTTTCAATAGTCAAAAAGGATATCTTCATTTTTGTTTAATATTATCAAACCACTGATGATGCAGATGTCGATTTTTACACTTAAAAGTAAACAACTAAGCCCCATACTAACATATATTCATTCAAGACGCTATAACGGTCAGATTCGTGCCGTTAACCCGAGGGACTCTTGTGTGCTCGTGATGCTATTTAGTTACGCGGTTATATCTCAGTATCACTCTTTTTGAATTGAAACGTTCTCTTTTGATCTGCATCGTTATCAACATACGCATTAAAAGTACTGAACCATGAGAATCACAATTTAATTTATGCCCTCTTTCTTCAATTGTCTCGGCTTAAACCAACTCTCACCTATCCTTTTGCAGGAGTTATTCGGTTTATGCGAAAGCGAGTTAAGGATCTAATATATTTGTATGCTTATCAAATTATTATCGTTTCAGTAATACACAAGACATATCTCTTGAAGCACATATCTATAAGCAACCTCCTTGTGTGTATAGTCCATTCACATACTACTCCCGTCTACGTCACAGCACAAACAATCTCTTTGTAGCTGTTTGGTGATGAACTTTGCAGACTATCTCTCAAAGGGGAAAAAGACAGTGTGTGGGCGCTCTCTCACTACCAAGGAGATTACATTACCTTAGGCATTACAACCACAAAATGAAAACTGTTAAGTTGATGACTATAAGTACAGAATATATACGAGTTCCAAGAAACTCTAACCCTAAGCTGAATGAGCTCTTGGTTTCTTGGACTCTTCTTACACACTAGGTCCAATTGAGATTTAGTGAAGGAGCAAAATCCAACAATCTCCCATTTGCTCTTGAGTACAAACTTGCGCCCAAAGCCCAAGACCATGTAACTCCCTAGTCGTCATCAACTAAAAGTGCTCTATCCTTTATCTCGAGCTAGCCTGGGGATCTACCAGCTGTTATTAATCAAGGCTCCTGATAATCAACGAATGATTATCTATTTCGGTGCTACTCCACTAAAATTCTGAACTTGAACTCCAAGAATAATAATATATTTATAACATGAATATGCATCTCCCCTTTGTAGAATGTCAATAATTGATTGATGAGTTTTCTATTACTCAATCAATTATTTATTCCATTGACTATGATAATAGCACACTTAACCAGAGAAATACAAAAGCTTCAGTACAAGAGTTTTGAAAATAGTTATTTAAGAACTTCATAGTTTCTCCGTTCCACAAATAACTTAGCCCATGGCTAATAATATAAACATAATTATTCTAAACTGAAATCCCATATACCCGATATTCAGTTCAGAGATAACGAATGGAAACGAAGAGAAATAACACATTATATTAATCAGAAATAAATTAGGTTACAATGAAATGAAAATGGAGAAGTATGGTTGTTGCTCGTGAGGAGTCTCAAGTGGGTGATACAGAATAGAGAAGAAGTTGTTGTCACTTAACTATTGCTAAAACTATACAACTGCAATATAAAAACTACAAAAAAAAAAAGTGATCTCTTCTTAAGGAATTCGATGATCTTCTTCGTGCTAGAACGTCATATTTATAGGCAGAAGAGTGAGTGGCAAAACTTGTAATTTCCATTGAGTTGTTTTCTTGTCTGCATGAAAGGGGCGATGTGAACAGTGCTCAGAGGGACGCAAGTTGCTGGATGGGACACTTATTGTTGAGATTTGCTTTTTCTTCTGCAGGCCCCCATGCCTTGCTTTCATCTTAGCCAATAGGAACTCTTTATTCTCTGTTGTGCACGTTTCTTCCTGCTTGATTGTTGTACCTATTATGCTTTATGGAAGCTTCTTTTCAACGTTACCTGCAAAGTGTACAGAGAAATTGAGTTAGTGGAGCAGGTGTATTTAATGTTCCCATTCCTTTCCCTTTTTTCTACTTTTCTCAAATGACTACATCATCATCTGTTCCCCCACTGTATTTTTGTCACAAATTCTTTTCTACGTTACCTGCAAAGTTGATGAACCCTTAGTTCATCAGGTTTTTGAGCATGAATTAGTATAAATTTGTGTGATTAAATGGATGAAAAAGAGGTCAATGTCCTATAAATTCCTAAATACAAGTTCTGGAAGTTGTATTGAAAATTTACATTGTTCTTGTAGGGAATTGAAGCTCAAAGAAGCAAAAGAGAGAAGGAAGAAGATTCTGAAAATTGGAAAATTCTAAGTGTTGGGCGCTAAAACGCCCAAAACTGAGCGTTTTAGCGCCCTGCTACACAAAAGATGCTGGTGCTGAACATTAAAACGGCCAAAACTGGGCGTTTTAGCGCCCAAGACAGTTAAAAGCAGTTAGGCATCCGTCAAGGTTGAGCGCTAAAACATCCAGAAATGAGAGTTTTAGCGCCCATGTCAGTTTTCAATTGTAATTTGTAAAGTATAAAAGGACAAGGGGCCTTCACAAGATGATCATCAGATGCAACTCTCTCATATCAATTCTCTGATATTCTGACTTTCCCCATCACACTAGGAGAAGGGAGATCAGGTCAGATCTTTCATAGATCTGATCTGACTTCTCATTTTCTCTGACTTTCCAAATTCTTAGGACGTAGTATTGTAATAGTTAGTATACTTTCATGTAATTGTTCTTGAAGATTGAAGACTCAACTATCATGACAATGGAGTTTGATCTTTCTTCTTCTTCTCTTGTTATTATTTGTATTATGTCTGAGTAGAGTCCTTTGTAGTCTGATTCAATGGAACTCAAGTTTGAATTTATGAATGGTTAATTAGATGTTTTGTTTATCTATTATGTGATTGTATGAAGTTGTCTTGATTAATTCTTCATGTTGAGGAATAGTGTAGAACAGACATGTTTACATTGTTTCTCTATTTTTGACAACTTCATCATCAGTGTTCTAGTAGTCAAGGGATTGATGCTAGGATTCTGATGTGATCTTAAGACATTAGTAATTAATGCATGTATTAAGAAAGGAATCACCAAGGGATTGGGGTTTCTGATTAATGTGTCTATCAGGGTAGTAAGGGATTACATCTTGAGATGATAAGAAAAAGGTTGATCAACATCACATAGTAGATAATTCATAATGGAAATTGGTTCATATATAAATTCATGTTTGAGGGAAAATGACATCTGACTACTTGTTTAAATTATAAGTACATTTTATTTGTTTTATCAAATCTTAATTTTATGCAATTCAACTTTATTTCTGGTGACAAGAAATCAAGCAATCAATGATCTTTTGGTTGATTCAACTCAAATACATATGGTTAGTCAGTGCTTGACACAAATCCTCGTGGGAACGATCTTTACTCATCATTTTATTACTTGTACGACTAGTACACTTGCTAGATCCGCAACAAAAGTGTACAGAGAAATTGAGTTAGTGGAGCAGGTGTATTTAATGTTCCCATTCTGTTCCCCTTTTTCTACTTTTCTCATATGATTACACCATCATCTGTTCCCCCACTGTATTTTTGTCACAAAGATATAAACACGTGTTTTTAATGCTAAAGTTGCTCATCAGATGAGGGAACGAATGGTATTTTGCCATCAAAATGGGCTTAGATGGGAACGAATTCTCGTCCCATCAAATACCCCAAAACTAAATTGTTGGTTGTCCTCAAACAACTCAAAAATAGTGGCTAGGCAGCTCAATTTCAAAGAATAGCTTAACATCAGAATCTTAACCAATGAGTAATCATGATCTCATTCAAAAAATGAACTACTCTTTATAGATGACAAGCAGAAAAGAATTTGTTCCAAGGTAAGTGAAGGTTGCTGATCTTCTGTCTCACTATCACTCAGGGTGTGATGTTTCTCTGTCCATTCCTGGATGTGATTCTTCAAACTTGCTTATCTACTGCTTTCCTAAGAAGTATAGGTGATTTCCCTTTCAAAGGATCTTTGTGGATGAGAGTTGTGGAGAGGTTTAGAATGGAGTGAGCTTAGGTCTTGGGTCAAGGAACATTTTCATTTTTCTGTTGAGAGCTGGACTTTTTTGTTTGGGGAATACCTTGTCTTTATTTTTGTACCTTCTTTTCTTCCTTTGATGGAATCTTGTCTGGTATTTTCTTCTGAATTCTTTTGAATGGCTATTCCCATTTTCTTTGTTTCTATCTTCTTTTCCTTTCTGCTCATGTTGCTGTTGTTCCTTGACCTTTTTAGTTGACCTGGTTGTGTTTTAGGAATGTGTGTGGTTGTGTTGATGTATGTATGGGATGGAAGTGTTTGTTTGATTGTGGTGGGGTGAGAGTTTGATGGTTGATCCTTGTCTGTGGACTTCACCTGTTCTTCAGCAGTACTTACACAATTAAAGCAAGTTCAGAAGTTTCATTGTGGTTACACCTTAGGAACGCTCTCATGAGTAAGTGTTTGGCATTTTTCGTTCCTCACCAGTTTAGTTCACACAGATAAGCATCCTTCAAAAATTTGAAGAATAAATTCACTTCTTTTTCCCTACTTCTAGCATTCAGAGTAAGAATAAGAATGATTACTCATTGATTTTATGTTTCATGCTATTAGTTATCTAAATTTTCACAGCCACAATACTATAACTGAAATGTTTGCTCCAAGCAGTTTGAACAAAAGGGATTTTTCTATTCAAAAAGTCAAATTTACTCTAAGGAATGGAAAACATGGGTGTATGTGGTTAAGTTTAACCACCCCAAAACTTTGTTCTTGTTAGAGAACAAAAGTAATCACTGGGTTGCCTCCCACTCAGCGCTTAGTTTAATGTCTTTAGCTAGACAGGTTACTTACCTCTCAGTTGGAATCAGAAAAAGGAATACTTTCCTCTTTTTCATTGAATGATTCATTAGCATACAACTTTAGTCTGTGCCCATTAACCTTGAATGAACGGCCATGATCAGCCCCTTGGATATCAAAAGCTCCATTCCCTGCATCTTTCACAATCTGATATGGGCCGGTCCATCATGATTTGTGCTTTCCTGGGAATAGTCTGAGCCTGGAATTAAATAATAATACTTTCTGGCCAACCTTGAGCTCTCTGGTCCTAATCCTTTTATCGTGCTACTTTTTCATTTTTTTTTTCTTTATACAGCTTATGGTTTTCATATGTATCTCCTCTGAACTCTTCTAGTTCTTCAAGCTGTAGCAGTCTCTTTTCTCCTATTGCTTTTTCATCTATATTAAGTGCATACATTGCCCAATATGCTTTGTGTTCTAATTCTAGAGGAAGGTGACAAGCTTTACCAAATATCAATCTATAGGGGGAACATCCCAATGGTGTTCTGTAGGCTGTTCTGTAAGCCCATAATGCCTTATCTAATTTGAGAGACCAATCTTTCCTAAAAGGGTTGACAACCTTCTCCAGAATCCTCTTAACCTCTCAATTAGAGACTTCGATGAGTCCACTGGTTTGTGGATGATATGGAGTTGCAACTTTGTGTTTGACTCCATATTTCTCCAACAACCTCTCAAATTGGTGGTTAATGAAATGTTTCCCACCTTCACTGATAATACATCGAGGTGTTCCATATCTCGTCAAAATATTTTTCTTTAAAAACTTTATGACTACCTTGGCATCATTAGTGGGTAAAGCAACAACTTACACCCACTTGCTTACATAATCAACAGCCATTAATATGAATTTGTTCCCACAAGAAGGGGGAAATGGCCCCATGAAATCAATGCCCCACACATCAAAGAGTTCAACTTCTAATATGGGGTTAAGGGGCATTTCATTTTGTTTGGTTAAGTTACCCTCTCTTTGGCATTTATCACATTATTTAGCATATTGAAGTGCATCTTTAAAGAGAGATGGCCAATAAAAACCTGATTGCAGTATCTTGGATGCAGTTCTGATTCCACCCAAATGGCCTCCATATGGAGAGGAATGACAGTGAAAAAGGATTTGAGGTTGTTCTTCTTCCGGGACGCACCTCCTTATCATCTGGTCTGCACATCTTTTGAATAATAAAGGTTCATCCCAGAGATAGCTCTTGCAATCATGAAAAAATTTCTTTTTCTGCATCTTGTTTGCTTCATAGGGTTCTAGTCCTACTGCAAGGAAGTTAGCTATATCAGCAAACCAAGGAACGTCGACATCTTTGTCATGGATAACAAATAATGTTCGTCAGGGAACGTCTCCTTGATGGGTATTCCAACTTTAGTATGCTCTAATCTGGACATGTGATATGCAATTTGATTTTCATATCCTTTCCTTTCTTTGATCTCCAGATTGAACTCTTGTAGCAGTAGAATCCATCTTATCAATCGTGGTTTTGCCTCTTTCTTGGCAAATAGGTATCCGAGAGCTGCGTAGTCAGTATGAATAATGACTTTGGATCCCAGGATGTATGGCCTCAACTTCTCGCAGGCATATACTACAGCCAGTAGCTCTTTTTCAGTGACTGTGTAATTCACTTGAGCTTCATTCAAAGTTTTGCTGGCATAGTACATGCTACGAAATATTTTATCCTTCCTCTGGCCCAGAACTACCCCTATAGCTTGATCACTTACATCACACATTAATTCGAAGGGTAAGTTCCAGTCCGGAGGTTGAATAACAGGGGTGGTGACTAACTTGCATTTTAAAGCTTCAAAAGCTTTCAAACAATCAGAGTTGAACTCAAATTTCACATCTTTTTCCAGCAAATGGCACAGAGGTCTAGCTATTTTGGAGAAGTCTTTAATAAACCTTCTATAGAAACCAGTATGCCCAAGAAATGATTTAAGAGTTTTAACACTGACAGGAGGTGGCATCTTTGCTATAGCTTCCACTTTGGCTTGGTCTACTTCTAATCCGTTCCTGAAGATTTTATGTCCTAAGACAATTCCTTCTTTTACCATGAAATGGCATTTCTCCCAGTTAAGAACCAAATTAGAATAGGCATATTTGCAAGACTTCTTCCAAGTTGACCAGACAGTGATCATAAGATGTTCCCAAAACTGAGAAGTCATCCATGAAAACTTCCACTTCTTCACCTATTAAATCAGAAAAAATGGAAAACATACACCTTTGGAATGTTGCTGGTGCATTGCATAACCCAAAAGGCATTCTTCTAAAAGCAAATGTTCCGTAGGGACAAGTGAAAGTGGTTTTGTGTTGATCTTCTGGTGCTAGAGCAATTTGGTTATATACAGAATAACCATCAAGAAAATAGAAGTATTCCTTATCTGCGAGGTGATCCAACATCTGATATGTAAAAGGAAGTGGAAAGTGGTCTTTTCTGGTAGCAGTGTTGAGTTTTCTATAACAACCCTAAATATTGTATCATGATTAATGAAGAATTATGATAATTAATAAACGAGACATTTCAGATGAAATAGTTTATGATTAAGTAAATTAGAAGTATGGGTCCAATGGACCAAAGACATAAGCATTAGGGATCTAATGAATTCATGGATCAAAGTATAACCCAACAAAGGAAGTTTTAATTCCATTTAATGTGGACAAGTCCAAGTGATACAAAGAAAGCTCTATATGATAAAGTAAAGTCCAATAAGGTAAATGAAACCCAAATCAAGTTAAAGCCCAAAGTAAGGCCATGACATAATAAACCTAAAGAAGTACTATATGACTAGGAATTAAATTAGAATTCTTTCCCTACAAGCAAGAAGCCCACGGTTTTACTAGAGAAAACAAGCTCTAAGAAGTCAAATTAAAGTGTCATAAAATCATGGAAAAATAGGCACAAATTAGGTCAGGTTAATAGGTTAAAGGTCCACAATCTTAAGGAATAAATCATGGTCCAAAATTAAAGGAAATCTTTTCCTTCCAAGCATTTAAAATCCGCGGCCTAGGTGTAGGAAATGAATTTGATTTTATTTGATTTTCAAGCCATTAAATGCAAATCGAATTTCCTTAAGTCAAGCCAGTCAAATTCCTTTAAACAAGGAAGTTAGGATTATGATGATTAGTAGTCAATCACTTTCCCTAAATCAAGCAAATTGATGACAATATGTCAATCAATCAAATAATTCTGTTTCTTAAATCAAGGAAGCAACCTTTATGACGATTAGTCACACCTCATCAATCCCTTAAATCAAGGGAGCAACTTTTAATGACGATTAGTCACACATCATCAATTCCTTAAATCAAGCAATCACTAAATTTCCTTAATCAAGGAAATTGACATCATGTTCTTGTCCCTAAATTAAGCAATCTAACCTATGACAACAAATCACCACCTTACTCTCATTTAATGTGATCGAAACCTACCAGCAATCAAGTAATGACAAGGCTTCTAGGTTGCCTATTTGAACAAGCTTTAGTCTCTCCTTTTTCCCTCTATAGCCGCGGCACTACCAAAGGAAAGAACAAAGAGTTTAGTTCATTTTGTGAAGTCCATGAATGCTTCGAAATGGTGAGTGTGTTAGTGATAAATACCTAATTGTTCCAAGATCAAATACAAGCCTGGATCTTAGTCCTTCTTTCTAATAATTCCACCAAAGAACCCTTCATCTCTAAGCAAGAAAATCCCTCTTCTCCTCTCTTTAAGCTTGCGGCCTTGTATGTTCAAGGAGGAAGGAAGTTCATTCAAGAAGATTCAAAGTAGTCAAAGATCAAGAAGTGTTTCCTTAAGTCGTTGATCATCATCAAAGGTAAGCCTATGAACCTTCTTGGTTAGAATGAAATGTAAAAGCATGAAAGTGATATCCTAAGTATATGATCCCTAGAAGGCCGAACCATGTATGATAATTATAAGCATGAAGAGATGTTTAAATGATATGAAAGATGATGAAATGATGATGTTAGATTAGCATGTTTAGTAGCCTAGGTTCTAAATCAATTTTGCATGATCATAACCTTAGTTGGCCGAATATATAAGATGATGTTTTGAATGATGCTCTAGGATTTAAATATGATAAATTATCAATAATGTTAGAAGCATGTTGTAGAAGTAATCCCTTAGGTATTTTAGGGCAATAAGGCCGAATGGTATGTAGCTAAAATAGGTTTTATTTGATTAATGTGAAAGGATCTAACCATGTTAAGTTAATAATATAATTGAAAGCATGTTTTAAAAATTATATTCCTAGATGTTTATCTATGGTGGCCGAACCTATACATGCCTAGAATGAAATCTTTAATAATTCTATTAAGTGTTATGATGACCTAATAATGTCCTAAAACCTACACAAGTGGGTAAGTAAGCAAAACAACTCCTCTAGGTAATTAAACCTGCAAAGCCGAGACCTATACATGGATAAAACACAAATGTTGAATGTTATATAAGTTACTAAAAGATGATATGATGATGTTAGGGAGTCAAGGGAGCAAACAGGCAAGTAAAGAGATCAAAAGTTGAAAGTATACAAGTAAAGAACGACAAGTACTGTAAGTGTTTACAGTTGTTGAAGTAATCTCTCTATGTATGCCACCATTATGAAACTATGATAAGTTATGGTCTGACTGCAATATGTTTATAGTGCTTTACATTATGTGATTATGATATTTTTGAAACTTAAAACCATGCTATTAAATGTTGGCCTGTGCACTGATACTCCAGTTGCAACCTGACGAGGACTCTGGGTATCTCCGTAAGTCCGTAAAAGCCGGCAGGAATATGATGATGATGATGATGGCATGATATTTTTATATGATGATGTTAAATGTTCCATTTTGTATTGTTATTATAAACTGTTGCAGGAGTAAGCGTCATAGTTGGAGAATGCTCCAGCTGTGAACCTTACTGAGATTTTCCCCAAAATCTCACCCCCCTTGACCACCCATTTCAGGAAAAGATGAAAGAAAGTAATAAGAAAGTTATGTGGGAAAGAAAGGGTAAGAGACTGGTACGTAAAGAAGAAGAAACTCCACCTACCTGGGAAGAGAAACTAAAGGATCTAACAGATAGAGGCCTATGGACTGAGGCTATGAAATTATTAATAGAAGCTTTTCCACATTATGATTTCGATGAAGCACTAAGTACACAATGGCTAGAGGAACCACAACCACATTATGACTGGGCTTATGATGCGGCATAAATTATGTTTTTATTTATGATTAGTTAATCTTTTTGGGATTACATTAAATAATGTTTAGTGTTATTTATTTTGTATTGACGTTTTAACGCTTTTAATTTTATATGGAATAAGTATGGTTATGTGTTTCCATTCCGCACTCTGATATTTGCATTCGTAAAGTTTAAATTTAGACTTCCGCGCGTTGAATGCATGATGAAGGTGCACCCTATATGTATTTACATTTGGGGTGTTACATTTTCTATAGTCCTGGAAAATTCTCCATCCTGTGACTTTTCTGACAGGGATTAGTTCATTTTTCGCATTCAGTTCCACAGTTATGCCCCTTTTTTTGGGAACACCTTGCACGAAACTTACCCAATTGCTATCCAAAATAGGATATATGATCCCTGCGTCTAACCACTTGATAACTTCCTTTCTCACCACTTCTTTCATAATAGGATTCAACCTCCTTTGATGTTCAACTGAAAAGCTGTTAGGGTCAGTCAATAATATTTTATGCATACAAAAAGAGGGATTGATACCTTTAAGGTCTGCTATGGTCCAACCAATAGCTCCTTGATACTTTTTCAGATTGTTGATCAGTAGTTCTTCCTGTTCCCTGGTAAGGAGTGAGGAAATGATAACAGGAAGGGTGTTGGCGTTCCCCAGATATGCATATTTCAAATGTTGGGGAAGATGTTTTAGTTCCAGATTAGGAGGATGTTCTGCAGATGGTCTTTTAACTTATTTTTCTTTTTCAGTTCTCTGCAAAGGCTCAGGCTTTCTTTCTTGTAGATAAGGGATCCGTTCCTCCTTTTGTGGATTTCTTCTGTTTCTGTTCCTTCATCATCTTTTTCTGATTCTTCATCTTCTGGACTCATGTTGACATGGTGATCTAGCAAGGCAATTACAGAGCATTCTTCCAGATATTCTTTTTCATCATGGAACTTCATTGCCTTGAGGACATTGAATTTAATTTCATCATCATACACTCTCATAGTGAGTTTCCTTTTTTGCACATTGATAACTGCTCCTCCAGTTGCAAGGAGCGGTCATCCCAGAATAATGGGAACGTCAACATCAGCTTCGTAGTCTAAGATGATGAAGTCAGCGGGAAAGATGAACCTGTCTACCTTGACCAATAGATCTTCGACTTTTCCTTCAGGCTTGACAATGGATCTATCCGCCATCTGTAATGTTACAGTTGTTGATTTTGCTGGGCCTGTGGCTAATTGTTTGAAAACTGAGGAAGGCATGAGATTGATGCTTGCCCCTAAGTCACATAAGGCTTTACCTTGGTAAGTATTTCCTATTACACAAGGAATGGTAAAACTTCCAGGGTCTTGCAGCTTTGGTGGAAGCTTGCCCAAGTATTTGCAGCTTTCTTGTGTCATTTTCACAGTTTCATATTATGTTATTCCTCTCTTTTTGGAGAGAACATCTTTCATGAATTTGACGTACTTGGGCATTTGTTCCAGTGCATCCACCAGTGGTATGTTGATATGGAGTTGCTTCAAGATATCCAAAAAATTTCCAAACAGCTTATCATCTTGTTGCTTCTTTGTTCTTTGAGGGAAGGGAATTGTAACTGGTATTTGTTTGCTTTGAGGTGGTCAGATTGGTTGGCTTCTTCCCACTTGGGTCTCTTCATCAGCTACAATTCTTTCTCCAGGTTCTTGATTTTCTTCACCAGCTACATGTGCTGGTTGTTGCTGTGTAGCATTTGGAGGTTCCTCAGATGGTTTAATTCGTTCCTTCCCAATATTTAGGGTGGTGGTCTTCGGAGTGGTTGAGGTTTGTGTAGCAATTCTCCCACTTCTCAAGGTGACTTCCTTAATCTGCTCTAGTGAAGATTTTGAGGGGACATCAGTATCCCTTGGTAATTTTCCTGATGTTCTGGTGTTGAGGCTAGCAGATATCTGTCCTAGCTGGGATTCAATGTTTCTGACCACAACATCGTTCCTGGTAACATATTCCTTTACATAATTCTCCAAGGTATTGATGCGTTGGTCATCTCTGGGGAACAGAGCATAATTGGGTCTTCTCTGTTGGTCATATGCTCCATTTCCCATACTACTACCTTGTTGGTATTGTTGCTGCTGATTGTTGTATGTTCTTTGGTGCATGAGTGGTCTTCATTATGGATTATGGTTCTGATCTTTCACTATGGTGCCTCCAGAATTCTGGTTGTTGTTGCATCCTGTATGTTGATTCTCCTTGACCTGGGTGAAGTTTCTGTTCCCAAAATTTTCTGCATAAGATACCAAGGCACTGGATGGGCAGTCTGTTGAATCACGGTGATCACCACATGCTGAGCATGGTTCACTCTCAGTGGCTGTAAGTTGTAAGACTCCCATTTTTTGCTATTCTTGGTCAGTTTTCAGATTCTTCACCTCATTCATTAGTGCAGCCAGTTGGGCTTCCATGGTAGTTTGTTTGTCTAATTCTAGCATGCCTGGCTTCCTCACTGGGATCATTCTTTCTAGTGGCCATTGGAGACATCTTTCTGCAGTGCCTTCTATTATTTCGTATCTGGATTCAAGAGTTCCTGTGAAAAAGTATCCTCCTGCAGCAAAATCTAAATGTGATTGAGAAGTATGATCAATTCCTTTATAGAAAGACTGTAAAATTCCCTATTTCTCCACCCCATGATTTGGACATTTTCTGATGATGTCCTTATATCTCTCCCATGCTTCATAGAGATTTTCTCCATAAAACATTCTGAAGTTAGAGAGTTCAGCTCTAACATCAGCTTGACGAGACATAGGGAGAAATCTCTCTATGAACTTGTTAGAGATTTCTTCCCATGAGTGTATAGATCCAGGGGTGAGAGATTTCGTCCAGATTTTGGCTTTTGAGCCCAAAGAATGAGGAAACAGCCTCATTCTCATAATCTCTTCTGCCACACCCTCATTTCTGAAATTATCACAAATATCTTGAAAATTAGTGAGGTGTGTGTAAGGATTTTCTGCAGGGAGTCCATTGAAGACTCCAGCCTCCCTGATCATGTTAAACATGATGGGTTTTAGTTCAAAATTAGGAGCTACAGGGGGGAGGATTACTCCTCTTTCTGGTCTGTTCATTGATTTGGTGGCTAGATTTCAAGTTGGGAAAATAAAATAAAAACTCCAAAGCTTCATCCATGGAGACGCTCATGGGAGAGGAGAAGAGAGGGAGGAGAGAGAAAATGAGAGAAAAGTGGGTCATGAGCCACTTAAGTCACTCCAATCCCTAGGTGGGTCCCACACGCGATTTAACTTTAATCAATCACTAATTTCAACCACAAATTTATAACCTACGTATTTTCTAGTTCATGACATATTTTTGTTTCCTAAAAATACTGATAAAAATTTCACGCTTATCGGTACAATTATACCGCAGTATTTTTACACCGGGAAAATCACTATTCATCAAAATTTTCAAAACTTGCCTATTCACTCAATTTTTTTGTCCTGGATCCATTTCCGGCATTATTTTTATCATTTGGGGTCTTCTACTCAATTTTTCATGCCTCGGGTTACGTGTTTGGTAATTACCATTTAGCCCTCTTCATACAGGTTGGCCTTAATTTTCGGATTTTCACTAATCCTTCCCTTTTAACCCACATTATAGCATATAATTTCATATTTAGATTTACGAGGTGTTATAATCTTCGTCGGTCACCAAGCTAACAATATCCTCAGCCTCATTAATCATCCCATTTTCCAGTTACTGCACAGCCATCGCCGCTCTTCTATCTCTCTCAACCACAAAACCTCGCCAGCCACCATCCCAAACCGAAACCCATCTTCCTCGGTCCTCCCCAAAACTCAACCGGTCACCATACAACACCACCAAGAACCCACAGCCTCACTCATCTTCCTCTTCCTCACCGATTCAAGCCACCAGGCTACTTCACCTCCACCGACAGCCAACACTACCAAACCACCGCCCCTCCTCATTCCTCACCAAATTCGCACCTCACCGCCGGCGACCTGTACCAAGCCAAACTCCAACCGAACCCACACAGCCCTCAACCCACCAACACACCCACATCCCCTTATTCCTTTTCTTAATTTTTTTATTTTTATTTTTTTATTATTTTATTAGTTTATTATTTTTTATTTTATTTTATTTTTTATTTTTATTTTTATTTTTATTTTATTTTTTATTATTTATTTATTTTTTTCTTCTTTTTCGTTCTCTATTATATACTATTAACATCATGGTTAAACAATTTGAAATTCCATTAGAATTGGAGGAAGGATTGCTCTGGATTGAAAGTGCAAAACTTTTTGGGGGTGAATATGCAGAGGATCCCCATGATCTAATAGATAAATTTTTGAATTTCTGCAGTAGCGTAAGGTTAGACGGAGCCACTGAAGACTCCATTAAGGTCCACTTGTTTCCTTTCTTTCTAAAAGGTAGAGCTAAGACGTGGTTGAAGTCTCAACCTCGACGAAGCATCACCACATGGGAGGAGATAGAATTCAAATTTCTAAGCAAATATTTCCCACCATCCAAAGCCACAAAGATTAAAAAGGAGATCGACTCCTTCGCACAAAATGAAGGAGAACATTTATATCAAGCTTGGGGTAGACTTCAGGAATTATGAAGAAGATGTCCAGTTGAAGATTGCGAATTTGTTCGCATTTTATACAGCGGTATATGCCCACTTTCAAGAATAAAATTAGATTTAGCAGCTGGAATACCACTTTACACTATGGAACCTGAAGAAGTTCTTGATCTGATCGAGACAGTGGTTTACGACAAATACCAAGCACTCCAGGACCAGCCAATAGTTGAGCAAGAAGCTGAGGAGAAGTCATCCATTCTAGCTCAAGAGAATTATATAGAAAATGACGCACCTCTTCTCAAGCAAGTCACAACAGACGTTGAGGGAAATTCATACTTGAAGGATCAGGATGTGACAATAGCTACTAAAGAATTCAAAATCGAGGAGGAATCTACTACAGAAGAAGAATCCAAAGTTGAAGAATATTTTAAAGTACGAGGAGAGCAAGAAGATGGAACATATAGGGAAGAAACCCCCTCTCCAAATGGCAATTACCCTCATATATTCTAATGAAGAAACACTTGAATTAGAGGATTACAAAACTGAAGAAGATGCAGACTATGAGAAGCTAGAGATGAGATCTTCAAATGAGGAAGAATGCGATGAAGCTAATTGTGAACTGGCATGCAGCGAAAGAAGCACTAACACCCTTGGCCCCATGGTAGACATACATGTTGAGCAAGCCTTATGTGATGTTGAGACTAATGTGAATCAAGTGCCAATGACCTTATTAGAGAAAATGAGAATAAGGCATATAAGATCTGCGGAGATGACTCTACAATTACCCGATCGCTTTATTCAAGTGTTGGTTAATATTGCTGAAAAATGTATTAGTGAAGGCGGGAAACCTTTCAGTACAGAGAAAATTTTGCAGACATTGATATAGACGTGGAACCTATTTTTGCTCACCTTCTTGAAGAACCATTCTTGGCAACCACAGATGCAGTGGTAGATGAGCTAAAAGATGAGGCAATTCACAAGGTGGATGGAGTCCAGGTAAGTATTCTTGATTTAAAAATTAATTTTTCATCACTTACAATTTTTCCCTCAGATGTACAAGCATAATTTGTTGAAGACAAAGGAGATGGAAGAACAAAGCTCAAGAATCCTCATCTATTAAGAACCAAAAGTAAACCCAAGGTTAAGATAAAGAAATCCAAAAAAATGACTATGACCAAGGAGAAAAAGCCAGCTTTGGTTCTTTGCTAAAAGTCACCTTGATCCTCTGTGAACGTCAGGCTCATGACGTTAAACAAGCGCTAGTTGGGAGGCATTCCAATAGTCATTTTTCTGTTTTATTCATTTTATCTTTACTAGGTAGTTTTAAATTCAGAAAGTGAGGTAATTGGTGAATAAATGATCATATGGAAATATTTTAAATCTGGGAATTGGCGTTGCCAGGCCAATGTTCTCACCATTTATCTTGACTTTAATGTTTTCTTTTTGCTGTTTTTAGATTATGGTTTGATTATTTCCCGCTTTTATATGTTGATTATCATTATTTTGTTTACTGTTTAACAAGTGTGTGTGTGTGTTCCACCTGGCAGAATTAGCTTCTTTGACTAGTATAGTTTGTTGCTGAGGACAACAACGTTCTAAATCTGGGAATTGGTCGCATGTTGTATGCAAGACTTGCTAACTGCGGAACTACACAACAGAGAGGACGTCTAACATAAATTATTTTTTTGAAAAAGGGGAGATATTTTAACCTTCAATTTTCATTTTTTTTTTAGTTTGATTTTTGCTGTTTTCAATTAATTTGATTCAATTTTTCAGATTTTTAGAAAAAGATTAAAAAACCCAAAAATAGTGAATTCCTGAACAAGCGTTCCTAGATTTTACAGAGCTTACCTAGTGATTAAATAGATTGAATTTTAAGAAGCATGATATCTGTGGAGCATTAAATTGTTTTTATAATCTGAGAATGATGATTGCTCGTTTGCATAACTGTTTTAGTGAAAATTCTTAGATAATACTTGATGTGAAATTTTGAAATTAGATTCTAATTTGAATTATAACTGTGAGGATTGAGCCTAAACAAAAATATTTTTTCAAAGAGGCCTCACTGTAGTAGTTTTCTAGAACTTGAACTGTTTCTCTGGCTTGCATGCATTACTGACATGATAAAGGCATGTTCATTCTTGTTAACTTAGAGCTAAATAGCCTACCTAAAAGAATTTCCATTGTTAGCCCTTTTGAGCCTTAAACCAATTTATTCAAAAACCTGATGAAAATTACTTAACCATTTCTCCATTGACACACCTTGAAGGAGATTGAAATGTTGATCAAAGGAAAAAGTCAAGGTACTTCTCAAAAGAAAAGTTAAGTAAGTTGAAAAAGGAAACAGAAGAATGGTCTGCAAAAATACTGGAAAAAAAATACAGCTCAAAAGAGAAAAGAAAAGAAAACATCTGCAAACAAGGAAATGAAAGAAAAAGGTAGTGGAAAAGGGAAAAGAATCTCAAATTGATGAAATGTGGCAGAATTAAAAGGCTGAGAAGGAAGTAATGTCAAAAATCTCAGATTTCAGTCTTTCAAATTAATCAGCCTCTGACCAAAAGATTCTTACCCCAAACCAGGCCAAGTTATAACCTATCAAAGACCTTTTGATCAGTCTGTGCATGTCAAATGGGTTCCTCAATCTTAGGAATTGAAAATATGTTCAAGCTTATGGAATTACTACTACACTGATGGAATAAGTGTGAAACCCTCAAACACTAGAGTGATGAAAGTATATTTATCTGGTAAGGAATGTTCAAGTTAGGATCTGAGTTCTTAATACAACTGAAAAGCATTGTTTGAAGTTTTTAACAAGAGAGTTATACATGCATAACAGTCTGATCTCTTAAGATAATTGTGTTTCATGTTTTCTCCCCACAGAATTCATCATTGTTTCTATTTTGATCTAGATCATTGCTGAGGACAGCAACGTTTAAATCTGAGAATTGTTTGATGAGTCTCCAATTTACTATGTATTAAGGGTTAATATGAGTGTGAAATTGATTTAAAAGTAATTAAAAAGTATGAGAATTATAATTAAATTGTTATTTTATTCTCAATAATATTCTCATAAGATTTCTGATATTTTGCAGTAATTTTAGCTCAATAAAGAGATAAATTGGAGATATCAAGTAGAGTTGCTTTGGATTTCTGAATCATTGAAGACCTTATCAAATCTTCGTTTGAATATTTTTAAGGAAAGTTTTCTATTAAAATTAAAAAGAGGAAGATTTGAAGGATTTGGTCAAAGATATGATTAGAAGATTTAAAGGATTGATTCAAAGATATGATTAGAATTCTAGTGAAGATTCTATTAAAGATTGGACTAAGATACAAGATGAAGATTTGATCAAGATTTCTAAGCAAGGCATAAACTCTATAAATAGAGACCCAGACCTCATAGCAAACAATCTTTGGCTGGAGAGAATTCTTGGAGGCTCACGCTGGAGATCAGGATTCCACCGAAGTTGAAGACCGGAGATCATTGATTCTTCATCTTCTTCTTCTTTATCTTTATTGCTTTTATGAATTCTTTTTATTATTTTAATTTGTTTAAGCCAGCTATGTCTGGCTAGTTTCTTTTGTAGTTGGGATCACGGACCCAATGCAAATCCTTTATAATTTATGTATTGATATTTTATAAGTTAATTAGTTAGTTTTTTTTATTCTACCTGGTTTAATTTTTCATATCATGTTTAGAACTGATCACTCTAAATTATAGGGCTTTGAGGGTTAGGACTCACAATAGACATATTGGGGTTTTAGTCTGGACAAGGGTAGAATAACAATTTGTGTATGATCTAGACATAGGCTTACATAAATTGCAGACTCATAATTCATTTGCTTAATGCTTAATTTAAGAGGAATTACTAAGACATTAGAATTCTAATTGGGTTAAAAGGTTGAAATCGCTAAGACATTAGGGTTCAACTATTTTATAGGAAAATAATGAATTGCCTGAGCAAACCAATTAATTAATTATAAGATACAATATAGGAATATAAGGGAGGATCGGAGGTAAAGTGCATCTTGGCTACATCCTTTTTATAATTTCTCAACTCTCATAAATTCTTGATATTTCTTAGTCTCTTCTTGCATGTTTTTAATATTATTGTTTTTAATTTACATCAACCAATTTCAATTACTTTCTCAAACCAAACCAATTTTATTTTCCAACTTAAGGGGAATAGTTAAACTAGTACTTGGTGCATTAATCCTCGTGGGAACGATACTCTACTTATCACTTTATTACTTGAAACGAACAGTATACTTGCTGATTTCATGACCCCAGGTCAACTGGAACTCCCTTATGGAGACCTATCAGTGCAAGTCCGTAACGCCCGAAGGCAACAATCTACTAGCCAGAGACACGGTACATCTTATGTACCGCTATACATACATAAATGCATGAACATGTTATAATATACTATCAACATGCACCTCCAACCACTACCCCTCAAGGGGCATGGTGGAGCACACACGGTAGAGGTGTTCGCGGTCTAGATGGGATCGGTTTTGGAATCAAAAATCATCCGATCCAATCTCTTTGGTTGGACCATGTGATCATCCATTGGTTTGGACTTTTTTTCAAATCCGATCCGATCTAATCCAATTTTTTTCGGTTTGGATTTGATCGGTTTTCGGTTTTTTTGAAATCCTAAAATTTGTTTCATGTAGATAACATCTTCTGTATATATATTGGCTTTGTAAAAAAAAAATTTGAAATACAAAAGCATCAGTAAATGATAATATAGTTTTTTTTGTTGGGCAATAAGATATGAAGCTCTACGCAGATAATGGGTCTTGGATTTAAAAATTTTTGGGTTATAATTAGGGAAAGACCCAAGTAGGTAGAGGGAAATTAATATATTGGATCAATTTGGATTGGATCAGTTTTCATTAAGCAATCCGAAAACCGATCCAATCCAATTAAAAGTTGCAGTTTTTTTTCGGTTTTCGATTTTTCGGTGTTTGGTTTGTTCGGTTATCGGTTTTTTGATTCGGTCACTGCGGTTTGAATCGGTTTGGATCGGTTGATGAACACCCCTAACACACGGGGACTAAATCCCAGTACCAAGGGATTACCTTGTGGAAACTCTAAGCAGCTCTAAAGCAATATACCAAAGCAGGCGAAGAAGGTGGCTCCATACGGCTCCAAGCTTGGTCCAACAAGAAATGCCACAATCCCATTGGTCAAGGACCAAAGGCAATCCACCAAGCTCACCGTTTCAAGTTCATGTACGTGGGAGACATCCTATAATGATCACATAAGGATCATCAATACCATGGTGCAACCAAGTCAAAATACAAAGCACCACCTTCCCACACATACACACCATGATTCGGCCAAATGGCCCAAAAATAACAAGCCATGTTCTTAATTTTATTTCAAGGTTTCACTAGCTTCCTAAGCTTACCACAACACCAATTCATGTCATCAATTTCATTAATTACCATTCAACACCATTTTTCCCTATTATACTCCTTTAGGCCAAATTCAACACTTAGGCGCATCCAATGGTTTCACCTCATATCGACACGCATCACAACAACACAACCTATTTAAACTTAGCTCACAACCACATAACATCAATTACATCAAGTTTTCATCATATTTCTCCCATTATGCTCAATATGGCTGAAATGTGCAAGCATGCATACCCAAAGTTTTCCAACTCAATTCCACACTTTCACACGTCATACAATCCTATAATTAACTCATACAACTACTCCACAACTCAATTACACAATCACACCACAATCTCCATTCACAAAGTCTTGTTCATGAACACAAAATTTGCCTAAGTTAAATTATTTTTTCTCAATAAATTTTATGAGCTCAATCACTCTAATTCATCATTCTAAACAACATTTATCTAATGCACAAATTTAATTTGAGATCTCCAACTGCCCAAACTCACCAACACATATTCAAATTTCATACTCATTTTCAAATCATCAACAAAACTCAATGGGATTGGGAATGCTTACCACAAATGGACTCACAAGCCCCTAAGGAGTGATATTCAAGCACCATTGCAACTCAAACCACCATCAATGACCCCAAAAATCCTTCAAAACCGTCACCTTTTTTGCCAATGATCTCTCTTTACAATGATCCACATCCGAAACTAAGGGTATCAATGTGTTCCTCTCAAGATTTTACACAAGTTTGGCTTTGGAATCAATCAATTTGGTGGCCTAGAATTCAAGTTATGGTTGTTTGAATTTTTTTGAGCTTTTCTTTTTCACTAACAATGGAGGGCCACAAAATTTGCAAGGAGGAAAGAGGAAGATGATCCGAAAATCTGATTTCTCACATGTGCTCATAAGTCACTTAAGTAGGGGTGGGCTCCACTAGTGCCACCTCACTTAAATTCAATTAAACTCACTTAAACTCACTAATCACCAATTAATTCATGAACTATCCATTAAATAAAAAATTTAACATTCACCAAAGTCCCTTAATTACGCTTGAACATATGAATCCGGAGTTTTTCGGTCATTTGGTGAAATCACATTTTTAATCCGATATGCGCACTCTTGGCACGTTTCCCCATAAACCCTAATTTTCATCAAATTCAATCAATAATCACAATTCTTAGTCCTATGTACCTTTTCCAACTTATTTTCAAACCTAGAGCTCAAATTTCACTTGGCACATTTTTCGGTGCAGCTGTACCACTGTATTTTTACCCACTAATTTTCAGAAACTTTCCTAACCATTCAATTTTTCGTTCTGAATCCATTTCCAGGGTTAGTTTTTCCATTTGAGATCCTCTACTAATATTTTACTATTTAGGGTTACGTGTTTGCCAAATTATTGTTTTACCCTTTTTATGTATTTTGACCCAGAACTCAGGATTTTCACTAATACTACCCTTTAATCCTTATTTAAACTATAATTACATATTTTAAAACTATCATATCGTATTCTCCATATCATGTGCACCAAATGACCCAAGTCTTTAAAGACTCATTCAAAAATTTCAAACACAGGTTCTTCAAGGTGTCAGTCCATCCGGGTTGTAGGCTTTGGTTCATGGCCGAAGGGAGGATACTAAATTTCCCTCTACTGGACCCAAGGACATTACTACAAGAAATCAAAAAGGTACAAGACCTTAGAGTCTGGAATGATGAAGACAAACTAGGCCTCATTTAACGCCCTTATGGAGCGTGTCGGGAAAAAAAGGTCATGGACTATTGTAGATTCATAAATAAATTCGGGCTTGACATAGACGCTGAATTCAGTAGGATCCTTTGTGGTTATAGTTATGTTACTTTCTTAACTAGGGTTATATATAAGGGCCCTAAACTACTAGAACCTCATGGCAGACCTCAATGAAAGGAAGAACATTATTGGAAGCTTGTCCTCCTCCCCATGGCCGAGTTCAAGAAAAGAATGGAGGCTCAAGGCTGAGGAGGTTAGTCTTGGCTCTTAGCAGTGGTGGACGTAGATAGGCGCACGTGACCGCACTTGCGGACTTAAAAATCTGAAAAAAAAATCTCAAATTTTTTTTTGAGTTTGCAATTGTCGTTGGGTACTTGGGTTCTTCTATCTATCTTATCTGTAGACAGAAGCTGATTAAAAAAAACCCTTGGCTCCTTCTCCTTCGATCAACCATGAAGATTGAAGCACAAGGACGACAACAACAGGGAAGCACAACAAAAACACCACCGCAGGAATCGTTGAGGTCCGCCACTGAACCAGACCCTCAGAAGTCAGAAATGTTCAAAGGTATGGTTTTTATTCCCCCAAAATACTTGTTTCTTCTGTTTAGTTTGTTGCCTGCAATTTTTGCTCAGAATTTCATAAAAATAAGGCATTTTCAGGATATTATTGGTGTTGGGCCTGAGTGTGACGTGATTCTTGAAGAAGGGTCTTATCATGAATTTGAGGACAAGGCTTTCACTAGGCGCTTCCAAGCCTTGATTACTGTTCTTACTTTTGTGGTTGTCTTCTTTGTGTTTTGCTTGATCATATGGGGTGCTAGCAGGCCTTACAAAGTAGAAGTTGCTGTCAAGGTAAGCAAATTTTTTCAGTTTTGTAAGGAGTAAATTTATGCCACTCTTCTGTATTTTCTTTTAATGCAAAAGTAGTTGTTGTTACTGGTACATGATAAATTGGGAGTAAACATTTTGTGACTTTTCTTGGTGAACCACTTTTCTGATTAAGTCATCAAAGATGATATGAATGCTAATTCATAATCTGTTAAGACACTGTTACTAGAACTCGATTAGCTCTTGCATTTACTCCAACCATAGAGTATTAATGTTTAGGAGATAATACTCATGAAGCAAATCATAGGATCAAATGAGTCCTGTAAGGTCTAGGATTATAACTAGTCTCTAATTACTTGCTAATTACAAGCTACCTTCTCAAATTAAATAGTACTCCTTGACATTGTGATCCAGAAGTACTAATTAAATAGTACTTCTCAAATTAAATACTACTTGCTAATGGAATGAATCTGAAGGGTGCAGGTGCCTTAGATCTTAGTGACTTGCCCAAGTAAAAGATAATAGCAGAACAAGAATCCAATACGCCATATATGTAGACTAGGTTACATAAGCCTACGCCCTTAGCCACTGTGCCCTGAATTTTAATAATATCTCGCCTAAGCCCATTATTCTTCTTTATTTTAAAGACCCCATAAACAAACCCTTCTTCAGCCTATCATTCTTCTTTACTTCAGGGCACAATCGGTTAACAGTTGCAAATTGTCCAGTTTGTTAGATAAATATACGTGAGATTGAACTTGAGGATCTGCCTTCTAAGAAATGAGAGAATTGCTTTGCAGAGGAAGTTGAAGAAGGCAAAGCACTAATGAGGAAGCGAGTTTGTAAGATATTGAAACATTAAGAGCACAATGAAAGGTAACTGTTTTAACACTAATGACAAGTCTCAATGAAATGTAACTTTCTATATTTATTTATTTGTTATAGCTGTTTTAATATCAACAAATGGTATAATTGATATTTACATTTCGATTTTTATGTTGTAGTTGTTTCACTAACATAATGAGTATAATTGATTTAAGTATAAATTATGATTTCTCAGGGATGCAGTCTTATTTCAAACGTCTGAAACCCACAAATACAGAACCCAAAAATCTCAAAGTAAACAAGTTTCAAATAGTATTTCAGTTCCAATTATGGAAAATTCTCCTCAAGATCAAAGACAAAGTGTACCACCACAAGCTTCTCAATTTCAAAGTTTTCAATCACCACTTCAAGCAAAAGTTAATATAGAAAATCTTGAAGCGGATCCGGGAAAAAGACCTTTTATTTATTCAATGACATCAAATCATATAGAGAGAGAGAGAGGATATTCGGAGAGCTTATTTTCTCAAGGGGCCAACTCAACCAATTCTTAAACCATTCCTTCAAACGGAAATGTATGAAAAAATGCGTAGATTCAATCCTAAGTGGTATGAAGAATTTGGTTCTTGGTTGAAGTATAGTGTATCACAAGATGCATGTTATTGCTTGTATTGTTATCTATTTGATATGGAGGTTCGAGGTAGTGGTTCGATGCATGAAGCATTTATCAATGTGGGGTTCAAAAATTGGCAAAAGATGGGCAGAATCAAAGTTCATGTTGGAGATCATAGGAGTGTTCACAGTAGATGTTATCAAGCTGGTCAAGATTTGATGAAGCAAAAACAACATATTGATATTGCCTTTTCAAATATTTCTGAGCAACAAATAATTGATTATCGTATTCGGCTGAAAGCTTCTTTAGATTGTGCTAGATACCTACTATGAAATGGTCAGCCTTTTCGGGGACATGATGAATCTGAAAGTTCAAATCAAAAGGTTTATTTCCTGATAATCACAAATTGACTTCACCAAAAATTCAGAAAGATCTTGCTCAAGCTTGTTCTGATTTGACTGTTAAAGCAATAATTAGTGATCTCGATGATGATTACTTTTCGTTGCTAGTTGATGAAGCTCGTGATGTTGCAATTAAAGAACAAATGGCAGTTGTACTTCGGTATGTAAATAAAAAGGGGTCCATTGTTGAATGTTTTACTGGCATAATTCATGTTTCAGATACTACTGCACAATCATTAAAAGCTACAATTGATGGGCTGTTTTCTAAACTTGGTTTAAGTTTGTCTAAATGTCGCGGTCAAGGCTTTGATGGTGCTAGTAATATGCGAGGTGAATCCAAAGGGCTTAAGAGTTTGATTTTGGCAGATAACAAATCTGCATTCTACATTCATTGTTTTGCTCATCAGTTACAATTGGCACTTGAGAAGGTTGCAAAACATTACAAGAAGATTCAAGAATTTTTTGACATGCTTCAAAAGATGGCTACCGCTGTGGGGGGGTTCATGCAAACGGAAAGAAATTCTTCAAATGAATCAATATGAACAAATAGTTGAAAGAATTGCTTGCGGTGAAATACCAACTGGAAAAGGTTTAAATCAAGAGACAACATTAAAGCGACCTACAGACACTCGTTAGGGTTCCCATTTTGGTACAGTTACAAGTGTTATCTCATTATTTTCTCCAATAATGTCCTTGATGAAAATTATTGAAGACGAGCCTAAGAATGATGCTGCAAGAACTGATGCAGGTTGTATTTTGTATGCTGATAAACCCTTAGTTTACCATATTTTTAGGCTTAATTCTGATTGATAAATGTTGTGAATTGCATGGAAATTAGGGTTTTATGCTGTAAAAGTTACAGTAATTGAATATCTTGCTAACATGTTGTCGTAATGTTGAATTACAAGGTTTTTAACACTTATTATGGCAATTTGGAACCAAAGGAACACATCAAGTGAAGATGAAGTCACAAGAAGGCAAGAATTCAAGGATTCACCTCTGAAAGAGCACGTTTTGACGTGCTAATTCACGCTAAAACGTCCACAAAGCATCCCAAAACCCTTCGAACAGCACGTTTTGGCGTGCCAAAACGTGCTAAGACAGAAAGCAACAAGTAATTCAACAACAAAAATCCACCCAAGAGGTGCTGAAGGTTCAAATGAAAATTTGATCAAGATACGCAACGGATTCCATGAAGATTTAAAGAAGATTTGTTCAGATAGGATATGGAACTAAAACGAAAATAAATCAAGATGATTCCAGAGAAGATTGAAGCAAGATACAACGAAGATTTAAAACTCTAATTCATCAACCAAATCTCCAAGATTTTACACGAAAAAGGAAACAAAGATGAAATCAAATACAAATCTTGTATGGATTCATTGGAAGATTAGATGATGGATACAACTCCTGTGGTTATAAATAAGGAGCTTGGGAGCACAAACCAATACACAATTCCAGAGCATTACACCAAGACTGAAGGAGGAATCCTGTTGCGGAGCGCTGGAACACTGAGAAACCAAGTCAACATCACACCAATGGAGGCTTGGGGTTCTCTTTTCTTTATTATTTCTTTTCTTTTCAGTATGCTAGAGTAGTTTTTTATGTAGTTAAGGGTAGATGAAACCCAATTCAATCTTTATGTTTATGAATTAAATTGTCTCAGAATCCTGTTCTTTTTATAAGTGAATAAATTATCTGTTTTTAATGCTTTCTATGAGTTTGTTCCTTATAGAATGATTTTGGGGAATTGTATGACAATAGGGATGTTGGTGTATGAGCCTTGACTTGATAATTTATCATAATCCTTGTGATCTAGGAATAGGAATAGGAATAGACATAAGGTAATTATGCAATCTTGAAATTCTTGATCTTAATGCATGTTTTCTTGGGGAATAATCGGGGAACTAGAGTTCTTTCAAGATTACATAAATTTATGGTAACAAGGAATTGAGCCGTAATTAACTCAGATAGAATTGATTGGCAATATATTAAGAAACAGATTCTTCGCTTTTTAATTCATAACATATTGAGGATATTGGGGGAAGTCGAAACCTTAACTACGCTTGTTTTAAATCTTAATCAAACATCATCTCATTCATTCTTTTTATTTTGAAATTTCATACTGCATGCCTTTACTTGTTTTTAATTTTAAGTCTTGAACAACAATTCTCTTCATCTAAATTCTCTCAAACCAAACCTTTGATTGTCCAACTAAAACGCAATTAGCGAACTAGTGCTTGAAATTCTGATCCTCGTGGGAACGATCTCGTACTCAGTACATTTTATTACTTTCACGATCGGTGCAGTTGCCGTGTCGCTATCATATGCTATGGAGAATTTTGAGTTTGCATTCTTGTTGCATCTTATGCAACTTATCTTGGGGATTTCTTATGAGTTTTCACAAGCACTACAAAGAAAAGATCAAGACCTTTTAAATGCAATTGATTTAGTGAAGGTAGTCAAGTCTCGCTTACAAGAGGTGAGAGATAAATGTTTTGATGAATTGCTTCAAGAAACGAACATTTTTGCTAATAAATATGATATTGACATTCCAAATATGGAGGATGTTTATTGTCCTAAAGGGAGATCAAGACGGAGATTGGAATCACTCACATTCTTGCACTACTTTAAGGTAGAGTTATTTAATATAGTGATAGATACTCAGGTTCAAGAGTTGGGTGATCGATTTGATAATGTCAATACCAAGTTGCTTGAGTGTTTGAGTTGTCTTCATCCTCGTGATTCATTTGCTACTTTTAACAAAGAAAAGTTGATTGAGTTTGCTAGATTTTATCCTTTGGAGTTTGATGAGCTTGCAGATATTCCTTTTCTTTCTTCAAGTCTTAGTAATTTTATTGTTGATGTAAGAGCTGATTCTGATTTTCTCAATTTGAAAAGCATTTTTGACCTTGCTTTGAAGATGGTTGAGAAGAGAAAGAATATTGTTTATCCAATGGTCTATTTGTTGATAAAGTTGGCACTCCTTCTACCGGTAGCAACTGCTAGTGTTGAGCGAGTTTTTTCTGCAATGACTTTTGTCAAGGATAAGTTGCGCAATCGGATAAGTGATGATTGGTTTAACGCATGAATGCTAACTTATGTTGAACGTGATATATTTGAGAAGATTGATGATGAAGATATAATGCAATATTTTCAAGAAATGAAGAATCGAAGAATGCTTTTGTAATCACTCTATTGTAATAGCTTAGTTTACTCTTGATTATTTTCTTTTCTTGTTTATATTATTTAGTTTGGCCACTTTGGAACTTTTTTGCATTTTCCTCCATTTTAGTGTACTCATGGAGGTTAGTCACTGTTAATTATGCCAATGCAGATGTTAAATATCTTTTTTGTATTGAAATTAAAT
The DNA here is from genome assembly GCF_033153095.1 of Gastrolobium bilobum. Taxonomy (NCBI): domain Eukaryota; kingdom Viridiplantae; phylum Streptophyta; class Magnoliopsida; order Fabales; family Fabaceae; genus Gastrolobium; species Gastrolobium bilobum. Next base: position 12,760 of record NW_026895921.1, on the reverse strand, counting down.
GTCACTAATCTTGATGTATACTATTTTTCAGGTAGTAACTGAAGAGATAGAATGGCTTGATACTTGCTTCACTAGTAACATTTAATTTATGCATCATTTTTACTAGTTTATGTTTCTATCTGCCTAGAGTTGCTATTCACCCTATATGTTTCCTTCTTTCTTGACATTCTTAGCCTGAGGTTGCTAAGTATTTGTCTGTAAAATCATTGGGCTGCTTATGACAAATCAGGGTAGGCTGGTTTTGTTGGGAAAGGTTATATCATTCTTATCAATGCAGGAGCATTGATAAGTAACTCCTCCATGTGAAAGTTATATCAAAAAAAATTTTGGCCCCTGCCATTAAATGTGCGGACATGAATTATTTTATCTGGATCCGCCACTGGCTCTTAGTATGAACACAAATCAGTGGTGAATGCTTCCTTAGCTGACACATGCTTATCGCACTACCATCATTGATGCAGACGACCCCAATATAGTTAAGCTCTCAATGCTCGAACTATGAGAGAAAGGAGATTGTGATGGGCTCCGAGCTATAAGTCGCCTTCCTATTGTCCTCTTTAAGGATGATCCTCTAGGTAAGAATGAGGATATGGAGATTGCTCGTATGAAGCTACAATCTCTCAAGCTTGTTTTGATGGTCTAATCCTTTTAGGCGCTTCAGGTCAATAACTAATCCAAGAAGGAAGCCAACACCTCACTTTCTCAAAAGAATATGGAGCTTTCTAGGGTACTGGCCAGGTCAAAGATGAAGAAGGAGGAAACTCTAGCTGAGGTGACCAAGCTTAAAGAAACCTTGAGTAGGGCACAAGAAGACCTAAAGCAGGAGAGGGAGGCCTCCAATCACACAAAGTTGCACTGTGGGGGAAAGAAAATTAGTTTGAAGGCCTTCAGCAACCCTGGACAAGAACGATGTGCCTTCCAGCAAGCCATTGAGGAGTCTTTTAACAATGTTGTTACCCTAGGACAAGTCCTGCTACATGCCTTTGCTGCCTCCTGAGGAAGGGAGGACCAGTGCGAGGACGATTTGCCTGCGACCCTAGGTGCCAAAGATTGAAGGGTCATAATGCCGACTTAACATATAATTTTCTTTATGATTCCTTTTGAGGAGCCTTGAGCCCCATTTTGAGCTGTAATTGACATTGTTGAGCTTGTACTTGGTTTTATTTCCTGTTAAATTTTCTATTTCTTTTGCATTCTCTTGTTTTTATGCTTCCCATTTTATTGTATGCTTTGTTATTTGGGCTCACCATTTTTCCCTAAGCTTTTGAAACATTTGAGGATGTCATGTTCAAAAGCTCGGAGCGAGATGTAGTACCATTTTTAGGGCTTATGTCGGCCTTAACGGGTTCGATGCATGGGACTGAAGCCGAGTTTGGCATCTTGTAGAGCTAAGTTTCAGAGGTAGCTTAATTTGTTGGGGCACTCCTAGTTGCTCTTTGTGAGCAGTCCTAAGACTTGGCCTTTGGGCCAGATTATTGGGCTGGCATGTGCTACCGAGGCTTTTTAACACCGAGATCTGGCTTCACAGCCGAGATTTTGAATGAGACTGATAAGAGAACTTGATTATAAATTTTTCCTTTACTGAAAATGATAAGGTCATATAGGTACATTATGTTATCGTAAAAGACTTGTAGTTATCCCTACATGAAGAAAAAAAATCACCCAAGTAGAAATGAAAGCAAAAATAGGAAAGAAAAAGAAATCAGTAAGTAAACTGGTGTCAGGCTTCATACATTTAAAAGCCTGGACAACTCGTTACACTGGATGCTCAATGGTAGTAGGACCTCAGCTTTTCCGCATTCTAAGTCTTCTTAATAGGTTGCTCCATGAGGATCTATAGGATGTAGGCACTCTTCCCAACCTTTACTTTCACTAGATACGACCCTTCCAAATTTGTGGCAAGTTTTCTTTCCTTTCTATTTTTATTGCTGATGTTAGCCCTTCACAATATGTGGTCTCCAACTTTGAAGGATCTCAGCCTGACATGCTAATGCTCTCTGGCAAGTATACCGATCGCACAAGTAATATAATGATAAGAAAAGTTCGTCTCCACAGGGATTGTGATCGTATATCAATTAATAGTCCTTTCAAGAATGGAGGAATTCAAAAGGGTTTGTTTGTGACAAATAATGTCAATTTGTGTCAAATGAGAACTGAAAATAAAGACATGTTTTTGAATTTTCATATTGAAGAATAAAAATAAGAACGAAGATTGATTTTTGTAAATAAGAGAAAAGCATTGTAGCTAGAGTACACTCACCGTATGATCCCCACTTCTTTCTTTGGATTGATTTATAATAATCAATTATATAATTACTCAGATAAATTATTATCTAAAGATATTAATAGTTAACCCTCAATTCCTTGCAAGGTTAACCCTTTAATCCCAATTGAAACCCCAATTCCTTGCAATGTTTCTCATGGCATTAAGCACTGAACTCAATAATTTAAGCATCTGCAATTAAACATACATCTATTCCTAGCATGCATACTAATTGTTATCCTACCCCCTTTCAAGATCAAAGCCCCAATATTCCTATCTAGGGTTCTAACCCTCAAACTATCATCAACTATTAGATTGATCAAGTCTAACAAAGAAGATATAAAATACGCACAGGGTAGAGATAAAGACAATTATATAAATGAAGAATTATAAACCAATCCGTCGTAACAAGGGTTCGCATAGGGTTTGTGACCTTAACTACAATAAAGAAAATAAACTAGCCAACCATTATCATGGCTAAAAATCCAATATTCATAAAACCTGGTAAATTAATAGAGAAAGAAGAAGAAGAAGTCGATCTCTGGAATCCTCTCTGAGCACCGCCTTCGTCTCTCTTCAATAGAATAGGTCTGTCCCCTTTCATTCTGTCATTAGGATCCTATTTATAAACCTCGCTTCATTCTTCCAAAATTGCACTTCAGAAAACACGGTACTCTTTTTTCCCGCAAACCGACGCCAGTTAGCGCCGGTGTGGTGCCACTTCGCGCCACGCCACTTCCTGAATGCAAAAGTCGGAACAATTTCCTCGTAAGGTGGCGCCACTAGGCGCCATGAATTCTTCCAAAGTTGGCGCTACTTGGCATGAGTTTGGCGCCACTTAACTTGGTTTTCTTGGCGCTAGTTGGCGCCAATTTGGCGCAACTAGGCGCCATGGTTCTGTGCATTTTTTCTTCTCCAAGTATGGTGCTAGCTAGCTCCAATGTGGCGCAAATTGGCGCCACTTGCAGGCCTCCGGTGTAGAGTTCGTAAACTGGCGCGGTTTCGCGTCAGTGTGGTGCCGGTCCGCGCCATGTTGCTGGAAATTGTACTGTGATACACCCGTGTGGAGTCGCGTCAACAAGCTTTTTATAATTTGTAATTTTCACTCCTTTTTCCTGTATAAACACAACCAATAGGTGAGAAATATTATTGACATAGACAGAATCAATATAATAAGCAAATATGTATATAAGTTGCTCTTTTATGACTCGATTCTTATCAATTTTAACACAGAAAACTACACCTGCTAGAGGTACATCACCTTCCTATTGTGTCGAGTAGAGTGAGGCGCTTGGTAGCTAACTCTTTTAGTCATATTGTTTTCTAAGTGGTCGAGCTCCACGTTAAGGGCCTAATTGTTGGTTTCCTCATTATCAGCCTGGGTGTGCATCCTTCTCCAAGATGGCTCGTCTATCTCAAATGGAATCATGGCTTTGTATCCTTAAGGAAACTTGGAAGGAATCTCTCTTGTACCAGATTGGAGGGTCATCTTATAAACCCAGAGCACAAAGTGAAGATGGTGGACCCAAGTGCCTTTCGCGCCATCAAGATGTTTCCTCAACCCATAAACTATATTCTTATTTGTAACCTCAGCCTATTTGGTGGTATGAGGATGTTCTACTATAGTGAAATGGTGCTTGATGTATAAGTTGGCCATAATCTCCTTAAACCTCTAATTTGCAAAATGAGTGTCGTTATTAGTGATCACCTCGGTTAAAATCCCAAATAGGCAGGCTATATTGCACTAAAACAACATTTGGACTCTGGCCGAGGTAATGGTCGAAAGTGGTTCTACCTCAATTCACTTGGTGAAATAGTCTACTACAACAATTAGCCATTGCAGTTTACTTTCTGCTGCCTGAAAAGGTCTAAAAATGTCCATGCCATATTGGTAGAACGACCAGGTGTTATGATGGCGTCGAGATATGCAAGTGACGCATGGAGAATTTTAACACACCTCTAGCATTTTCACACTTCTTCACATGCTCTTTGGCCTCAACCTTCATAGTTGGCCAGTAGTATTCGACCCAAAAGACTTTTTGATCTAGAGACTTTCCTCCCATGTGGTGTCTATTGATCCTCTTATGGATCTCGACAAGGACATATTCAGCTTCTTCTAGATTAAGGCAGCATGAGGGAGTAGAAACCCTTGCAATATAGCTTCCATCAATCATTGAGTACCATGCAGAGCTCCTTATTAGCTTCTTGGCCTCAACGATTTTCTCAGGCAGGTCTCCATTCTCCAAGTAAGCAATTATGGACTTCCTACAGATCTCAGAGTTGGTGATTACCATGACGTAGATTGGCTCTGGGATGTTTTACTGGACTACGGTTCTGTGGTTATGTGGGCTCCTAGTGCTGGCCAGCTTTGACAATATGTCTGCCCTAGAATTCTCGCTCCTTGGTATGTACCAGATTATTGCATCATTAAAATCAAATAGCAGTTCTCTAACCTTCCTCAAGTACATAACCATCAAAGGTCCCTTTGCCTGGTATTTTCCTTCAACTTGGGAGGTGACGAGTTGTGAGTCGTTGCAAACTTTCATATTTCAGGCTCCATGTTCCTTTGCTTGCAATAACCTGACTATCAAGGCTTTATACTCGACTTGGTTATTTGAGGTATAAAATCCCAAATAGAGGGAGTGCTCAATAGATATGACTTTAGGGTTCTCAATAATTATTCTAGCCTCACTTCCCTTAGCATTTGAGGAACCATCAACGTAGATTGTCCAAGTATCACTAGGTGAATGTTCTCCACTCCTTGTCGAGGTCATCTCCATGACAAAGTTAGCTAGGGCCTAGAAATTTATATCATGTCAAGCTTTATATGATATGTCGAACTCAGAAAGCTTCATAGCCTAAGAGATCATCCTCCCATCTAGATTAGGTACATAAAGTACCTACCTGATGGGCTGATTAGTTCTTACGATGATGGGGTGTTCTAGAAAATAGGGATGTAGTCTTTTGGTCGTGGAGTATAGGGAGAAAGCCAATTTCTCCAACTTTTGGCATTGCAGCTTAGGTCCTTAAAGAGCTCAACTTACAAAGTATATGGAGAGCTACCTACTGTCTGTTTTCACACAAATATCGCACTGACGACCTCCTCGCCAACAGCTAAATAAGGTATCAGGGTTTCTTCAGGGTATGCCTTAGATAAGTTGGGTGGAGTAGCCAGGCAGTTTTGATTTCCTTGAAGGAAAATTTGCACTCTGGCCCCCATCTGTACTCAGCTTCCTAGTTCAGGAGCTTCAAAAAGCTTCTGCAGCTTGAAGAAAGGAAATGACTTCTCAAAAAATCTAGGTAAGAACCTTGTGAAGGCGGCCAAACATCCAATCAATAGTTGTATCTCTTTCTATTTCTTTGGACTTTACATTTCCAATTCCACCTTGCACTTGTCCAGGTTAGCCTTTATCCCTATGTGAGACAACATGAAACCTAAGAACTTCCCCGCTAGAACTCCAAAGGCACACTTTATGGGATTATTGCATATGCAGTGAGCTTGAAGTTGTGCAAATATCTTGGATAGGTCATCGAAATGATCCCCTGCCTTGGCAATCTTTATTATCATATTGTCTATGCAGACATTGATATTCTTGTCGACCTACTTCTCAAATACTCTATTAATCATACACTAATATGTAGCTCTAATATTCTTTAGACCGAAGGACATCATTATACAGACCTTGATATTCTTGATTCGCGAGGTGGATAAGTATCTGATTGTATCCCGAGTAGGCTTCCATGAATCAAAGGAGCAAGAAATCTAAAGAATTGTCCACCAACTGATCTATGTTCGGCATTGGGTAATAGTCCTTTGGCCAATCCTTATTTAGGTTCTTGTAATCCATATATACTCATCACTTCCGAGTGGACTACTTGACCAGCACGATGTTGGAAAGCCAATGTCATGTATTGAATCTCCCTAATGAAGCCAGCTTCCAACAACTCGTTCACATGCCCATCCATTGTTTGGCGCCTCTCAGATCTTCTTCTTTTTATGGGAGATTGGTTGGGCTCTTGGATAAACAAAAGATAATGGCAAAAAAAATAAGTCAATAGCTGAAATATCAAAAGACTTCCAAGAAAATAGGTCATTATTCTCCTTCAAGAAGACTACCAACTTTTGTCTGATGTTGGGTTCTATGCTCTTGTCGATCTTAGTTAGTTATTCAGGCTTCTCTCCTAGAATAAGATTTTCCAGCTCACCTTCAGGCTCAAGACTCGTCAACTAGTTATCTTCACATATGTCTAGCTTAACCATCATGACCAATTTCTCTGAAGGCTTAACATACTTGTCATTGTCTTGGATCCTTGGTGGTGAGGACGGGCCTCCCTGACAAATTTGCATTGTCTCATAGTTGAAGGTCCTGGATTCTTTTTGGTCACCTGGGATGGTGATGACCTCGTTCTTGGAGCCCACCAACTTTGAAGTCTAGTGCTTGGTGGAGACTAGCATGTCCCACCTATGAATGGTAGGTTGTCCAATAATGGCATTGTAGGATGATGGGCAGTCTACCATAATAAAATGCACTTGACCAGACTTAAATGCATATTTGGTGCCCAAGGCCAACTTTTGGTCAATAAATTCCTTGGGCGAGGAATGCTCTCTATTAAATCCAATAAGCTCAGAGTTACAAGGCTTTAGATATTCTTCATCCAAGTTCATTTTCTTGAAGTCATCTTAGAGAAAGACACGACTAAGTTTCCAGGGTCAACTGTGATTTTTCGTACCTTGTAGTTTACGAGGTTGTCGGTGATGGTTAAGGAATCCTCGTGGTCAGAGATGACATCTTCTAGGTTTTTCTTAGTGAATGTAAGTTCGAACAGCTCGAGCTTGTCATCGTGTTCTTTAAATACGCGTATATCATGCAGCGAAAGTACTTCCTTCAAGTATCTCCTTCGTGCATTAGCCGAATTCCCACCTCCTCCAAAGGCACCACTGATTACATTGCAATCTAATTCAAGCTCCTGGTACTCAATACTGCCAGGGGAGGTAGACATCTTGGCTTTGGATGTTGTGCTTAGTGAGATCTTTCTTCTTATGGTCCTTGGTCGGGCTATTACTCCTACTCTAACTACAACTCTTCTATCAGCGTCTTTTATTCTTCCACCCTTAAGTATGGATCACGTATTTGTGTAGCTTGCCATTCGGATCACCCTCTCAATCATGTCCCCCTAAGGTCTCGGCATGCATCTGTAGTATAACCACAACAGTCATGGAAAGTATATATTCTGATGACTCGATAAAGGGGAAGGAAAATATTCTGGCGATGATGGAATCTCTGGCTCCAGCTGGATACATTACGGACATGAAAGCCTCTAAGTGGGCCTAAGGTGTTAGTATATGGAAGTCCTAGAGACAATCTTTTGATTAGATTAGGACATATGTGGACCTTTTTATATTGTCGCAAATAAATAATAAGCACCCTTTATCCTGTTTTATATTTTGTCTCAATATTATTGTTAATATATTATATGAGTAACTGGATAAATCCCTTGAAATAAAATAGGTATCTATTGAGTATCTGTGATGAGATCACGATCATGAGAATTTAAGGATACCAGATGTTTATTCCTAATTTTATGTTCCTAGTCTAGAGACACTGAGAATGGGGATCAGTAATCTCGGGTAAGACTAGCACGACTTATCTACTTGTATTCGGATACAAGGTAAAGACCTCATGATCTACAGATATGGAGATGTCTTAGCTAAAGTCGTGGGTGGACCTATAAGGGTATAGCTCGCACTGAACAGACCCACAAAAAAACTCTATGAGGAAATCTTACAAAAGTATTATTAGAGCAGTCTCTTAATATTTGGGTATGTCTTTCCTTAGACCATAAGTTGTCACCTAGACTGTGTTCTGGAAGGCATGTTTTGATTGTATACCTCGTCTGCCTGAAACATGGAGACTCATAGGTATACTTTTGGGCATGTCCTGAAACAGCACAGGCCTAGGGTGATAAGCTGAAGGAATTCGTCAAATCTCTGTAAGGGATTAGGTTATCTGTAAACCGGAGAAATCGGGATGACATTTACACGACTCGAGAATCTATGCATAGTAAAAGAGATCATGAGATGATCTGCCTTTAGAGTCAGTAAATTGAAGATTCCCTATTTTGAATTAAAGCTTACCCTAAACCACAAGGGTTGATACGTAACCTCACCCTAGGTTTAATGGGAAGGTAACCGAGACGAAAGGAAATGCATACGGCAACCAAATATATGTAATAGGATGATCAAGTCATTAATCTAACTAGTTCTGGGGCAACAAAGCATTGCTAGTGCTCTGTGTTGTCATTAAATGGGTTGTGGGCTTGTTGGGCCCGAGCCCATTTATGTCAGTGGCTATGTTGGACCTAATGGGTCACACACTAACACCTTATTGTCATGATGATCTAGCATTAAAGGTATTGGGCCTAATAATGGTTGTTAGCCCAAGAAGAAGTTTGGAAGCCCACCTAAAAAGGAAAAAGGCGCATGGATCATGTAGTTGGCTTGGATGGTCTAAGACATTACTAATTAATTTAATTAGTTAAATTAATTATCAATTATTTAAATTAATTATCAATTATTTAAATTTTGAATTTTGAATTTTGAAATTTGAATTTTGAATTTGAATTTTGAAATTCGAATTTTGAATTTGAAATTTGAATTTTGAATTTTGAATTTTGAATTTTGAATTTAAATTTACAATTTGAATTTTAAATTTAAATGTTTGAACGTTTGAATTTAAATGTTTGAATTTGAATTGGCTATGAAAAGTTGTTTCAAAACAAAAGGATAAGATAAGACCTTGTTGGAACAAATCCCTTGTATCAAGAGGAGATCTTTGGAGATCACGAAGAGCTATTTGGGGCGCTGATTTGGTGTGATTATAAGTGTCATCTAGTCAACCAAATAAGCTCCAATCAGATTTGGTTGGTTGAGAGAATCATTGAGTGAGTTGGTTCAAATTTGAATGCAACTGCTCAACGTATCTGGACCCCTTTTGGGGCTGAATGGGGCGCATAGATGGTTGTCCATATGATTGCCATTAGGTCAGAATTTTGACTAGATAAAGATCTAGTCTCATGAGGATTGTATGGTAGATTGTTGGGAATTTTGAATTGCAACAACTCCACCCTTTCTCTCCCTTTATGTGCGCCATTTGTGATCAGAATTTGTAGAAGAAAATCTGATTGCATCCTTGCTTCCTCTCATCCTTTTGGTGCGCCACTTTTGTTAGGTTTTTCCCTAAGTTTTTTGGAATTAACCTAGCCTTTTCTAAGAGCATCCATGTCCCACTTTTGTGAAGTTTTCATGCTGAAGACTTCATTCTTCTAAACATCTTTACCTAGCCTCCTCTTTCACACATTGGACGCCTAGCAAGCTTTTGTGGTGATCAATTGGTGGCTTTTCAAGAAGAGTTCTTGCATCTTGACGTGGGGTGGGATGGATCAACGTTAGAGGGTTTGAACCCTTCAAACCTGACACTGATCTCCTTGGTATTTGAATCACAAACAAAGGTAACATCATGTTGTCTTAAAGCATGAATCTTGATTGCATGTGTTATTCCACTTGAAAAATTTTGTTTTTCATCCTCACATGCCTACGGCCTTCAAGGCCATTTTCTTTCAAGTGGTATCAGAGCCCGGTTGCTTTACCATCGGCGGGTGATGGTACCTTGTTTATGAAAATTGTTCTTCACGGTCAAAAGATCTTTAAAGGGTTAAAGCTTGAATTTTTGCATATGGATTTTGAATTACAATGCTTTAAATTGTTAAATATTTTGTTTTTATGAACATGTTAATATGATTTCTATGTTCATATATCTATATGTAGTCATGGTTTTGTTTCTTTTTCTTTATGAAAGTTTTAAAAGGAAACACCTTTTTTGAAAGGGATGATTCAGCCATGAAGGGTACTTAGAGTACCTTGATTGTTTTCTTATTTTTCTCCATGAATTGTATCATGAGCATAGCATGAAATTTTTTGTGACAAAATTTATCATATACATGCATATATGATTCGGCCATTAAAGGGTTTATGGCTGCATACATGGTTTAATTTTGTTGTTCTTTGAGAAAGAGTTAACAAAATTTGAATTATAAAAATCGTTATATAATTCGGCCATTAAGAGAAAAATTAAAAAAAAAAAATGAATCATGATTCTTGTAATTACATTTTAATTGTTAGAATGTTAAGACGTGTGAATGAACATATTTTATGATATTTGATATCTTGTGCTTGCAAAGTTGTCTAACCTTTCAGGTTCAAAAGGGAAAGAAGATGGTCATGGTGCCCGAAATTTGAATTTCAAATTTTTAAATTAAAGGTGTAATTTTGCTCTATTTAAATTAGAGGTGTAATTTGAATTTTAAATTTTGTAATTTTTCATTTGTCCCTCCAAAGATGTTTTGGAGTTTCTTTAATTATTTGTAATTAGAAAATTAGGCTAGTGGCGTTTAGACGACAAGCAGCCGTGGCATGAGAAGCAAGATGGACGAATGCGCGAGCACCATGACTATCTCAAATAAAAGAGTTTTATATGCTTGTATGTTTTAAAGACAACTAGTATGCATAAGATAGTGTATCGCGGATGTATGCTTTTATGTTTTAAAAATGACTAGTATGCATGAAATTGGACAAATCGCGTTTGTATGTACTATTATGCAAGTCCAATAACGACTAGTGTAATGTGATAGATGTTTGACATAGGATACGACTAGCATGATAATAATGCATACATGTTTGATGAGACTTAATAAACCCTAAATAAAAGGAACCCTTAAAAGGAATAAATTATTAAGCGCATGATTATCTCCCACCACCAGTATTACTCAAACCTCCTCTAAATAGTGGTGCTCTACAACTCAGTTGGGACCCACTGTTTCGTTGAGTAAGAGTAGTATTAGTGTGAGACACTTAAGGTGCTGGTTAGTGCTTAACTAAGAGCATAAGTTGCAGGCTCAGCCGGGCTCATGTGCTTAGGGTAATAGTGCTAGGTTGGTTGCATGAGATGCACCACTAAGTGACAAGGAGTTGTCAACCTAATGTTAAGAGAAGGTATGAGATACTGTTGATAAGGATCAACCCTTTATTTAATTTAATCTTGCGGTCTCAGACGAGGGTTAAAATAAATAATCGCACTCTTAAAATCCCACTAAGTTAAAATCTAAAAGTAGAACCACCCTAAGTCAAAGTTTAAGGGTCGTTGACTTAGATAAAATAGTGGGAGGGGCATATTATTTAAAGTCTTTAATAATTTGCTCTTATTACACGACAATATATATTAATTAATCTATCTTTACATTTTTTAGTTTTTAGTATGACTAATCCACTGTCACTGCGCTCAATACTCGATACGAACAAATTAACCGGTCCTAATTTTATGGACTGGTATCGGAACGTCAGAAATGTTCTGCGGGTGAAAAAAGTTGCTTATGTCCTTGACACTGCTTTACCTATTACGCTTACGGAAGGGGAAGATGGGTTCGCAAAATTTGATTTCGAGGCCCACAAGCAACACATGGATGATAATGTGTTGGCTTGTTGCATCATGCTGGCATCCATGTCGCCTAAACTGCAAAAGCAGCACGAACATATGGATGCCCCCTCCATTGTCCTTCATCTCAAGGAGTTGTATAATAAGAAGGATAAGCATGAGAGGTATGAGACCTTTAGGGAATTGTTCCTATGCAAGATGACTGAAGGCATGTCCTTTAACCGCCATGTCCTGAAGATGATAGCGCTCATTGAGAAGCTAGAGGGTCTAGGCTTCATAATGGATGCTGAATTAATTAATGACTTAGTACTATCATTACTTCCTCCTTCTTTCAGTGAATTCATTATGAATTACAATATGCATGGGATGCTTGTGAGCTTGCCAGAGTTGTTAAGTATGTTAACAACTGCTGAAGTGTCTATCAAGAAGGATATGACACAAGCTCTTCTGATTGGTGGGCCTAGCAAGGCCAAGGGTAAGGGCATGGAGTCTGCGAAAGGCGACTCCCTTAAGCCCAAAGGAAAAACCAATAAAAAGAAAGGCAAAAAGAAAGGTAAGAGTGCACCCAAGGACAAAACGATGTTGTGTGCTTCCATTGTGGCAAGAATGACCATTGGAAGAGGAATTGTCCAGACTACCTGAAGAGTGTGAAGGACAAGAAGCATGATGATGCTTCTACCTCAGGTATTTACATGATTGAGATAAATTATTCTTGTGCTAATCCGACTTTATGGGTATTGGATACCGGTCGTGGTTCTCATAATCTGCAATGTGTTGCAGGTGCTTAGGAGCCCTAGAAGATTGGAGAAGAACGAGGTGGACCTCCGCGTTGGTGATGGAGCAAGAGTTGCTGCTCATGTTGTTGGAGATACCGACCTCATTTTGCTTGTGGGCCTCTTATTGCATTTGAATAATTGTCTTTATGTTCCTAGCATTTCTAGAAACATTATTTCTATTTCTTGTTTAGAACAAGATGGTTTTGCTTTCACTATTAGGGATGGTACATTTT